>NC_133202.1:10000-285000 GCF_958299795.1 Porites lutea | reverse complement strand
TTTTTTTTGGGGGGGGGGGGGCGGTGGAGGGAGTTGAGGGCAGTCAATGACTAAACATCTGAATGAATCTGAACTCTATTCCATGCAGGCTGGTGACTGGCAAAAGTGCAGTAAGCAAGTAACCTCTTCTACCCTTACCAGCCATACCAGGAGAGAGGCCTTTGAATTCAAGTTATCCCCCACAAAATCCCTTCGAAATGCTGATGGTGATGTTGTTGTGTCAGATTCTCCAAGAATTACAACAAACCCCTTTTCATTGAAAACAATACCACCGTTTAGTCTGTTAACAACATGAAGTGGACTCCTCGAGGGGTCAAAGAAAGTCTTTGGTACACTAAATTTTCTAATGAGCCGCCCTGTGCCTATTGTATAGGAATCCCCCCCGGCACACTAGCTACAAAGTTAAATAAAAAGTTTTGTCACTTACACAGTTGTTCCCTGTGATTCCCTGGTACCTCTATCTTGTGTTCCCAATAGAAACTTTAGCATGATTCATTGCATGCCCTCTAACAACAGTATTAATTTTTTTAATACCGACCTTTGTCGCAAGACTATATTGAAAAGGGATCGATGTCTTGTCGCGGTTAAGCCTCCCCGCAGACGTCCTTTGGGGTTCGTTTGTCACGCATTCATTTCTCCCCCCACGGAATGCATGACAAACGAACCCCAAAGGACGTCTGCGGGGAGGCTAGTCGCGGTTTCAACGAAAAAAAACTCTGGGGACGAGAACGCGTCCGGTGCAATTCCTGCATTTAGTATGAACAGCGGTATCTGCAGGAATCGCACCGACGTTCAGTCGGGTGTACGTGGACATTGAAGCTCTGTTTATGGCTTTTCTTCAATATGTAAGTGGTAAAATCTAAGATCAATGTGGATGCAGACGAAAGGTTTCATCTCAGAAACACTCAGTGAAGCTATCCGATTTGCGACAGTTGAACTTCAACTTCGATAAGACATTGACTCTTAGCGAGTCAGCCGACTTCAAAAGAATACTGCACTGTTTGTCTTTGAGAAATATTTAATATTATATTGTATTTTCCTGTGATAAAAACCGTTACTCTTGAAACGGCTAACGTAACAAATAGTCACGTCATCGCCACTGACATACTATTTTTATCTTCCAATCACAGGTCGGTGCAATTCCTGTATTTAGCTGCTAGTGTCCTCCGCAGCGCCGCCATTTTGAATGTAACACGAGGGGCTCTCACAGGGTGCCCAATATAATGTCGTAGCTGTCTGGAATTGTGGGAAGTTCGATCTGGGTACGAGCAAGTACGAGATTGGGTTTCGATTCAGGCTTTGATCGCCTTGCACAAAGTTGGTAAGTTTTGTATCATGTTAAGTAAGAGCTTGCATTTGTTTTGTCTTTTGAATAAAGAAGAGTAGACGGAGAGGTATATTGGGCAGCTAGAGGGAATCTTTGTCTGTTACAAACGTGAGACAAAACAAATAAGGAGACATCTTTAAACCCGTAAAAATGTCCAATTTCGAGTTTCTATTGTACACATCGTGTGTCAAATAAGAGTACACTATGTTCATTTGATGACTTGTTACTGTATTTAATATAAAACTTATACAATATTGTTCTAAGTAAGCTTGTTTCAAGCTCGTGACAATTTACATGAATTCAATTATTCCTTATTGCGTTTTATGATTTAAATCACTTTAAGGTATTTGCACAGGCAAATTTTCAACATTTTATTTTGCCCTCAAAATCTTTCTACAGTAAGTTCAGATGATGTAATATGCATATCTGGTGTTCTTTTTTTAATATACCTTGGCATTTAAGAGAAAATCTACTCAAAAGTTGACTGATTTACCGGAAGTTAAAGAAAAATTTTCATTTCCGTTACTAAGGAAAAGGACGGCAGGAGCGCAATTTGACTCCTCTTTCCAGCATCAAGTTCTATTGATGCGCTGAACAAAATCTATTCACTGCTTGGATTCATTGACAAACTACAGCCGCTGTGTGTCCAACTTGATTTTTCTTGCTTCTGTTAAAGCTGTGATGACTAATATTACTTGCTTCTTGTCAAAATTTGTTATGTTCTTGAAATACACTCCGTTTTCCAGGGCTTATTATTGTTTTAAATTTACATTACATCGGTGTGTCTTCTCACCTGATATTTTCTGACAATTTTGCCGGGAGAGTAAAACGTTTTCTTGGCCCCTAATCCTCTGGTCTGTTTTTCTGCCAATTTCTTTCACTTTACAGAAGCAATTCTTTTCAATTTTGAATAAAACTCTTCTTCAATCTTCATACTGCGGCGCACTTCACTGCATTAAAGCTGACACTGAGTAACGCATCTTCCGGAAATGCGTCACACCTAGCAACTGGTCACGTATCAAAATCCAAGGGGGCTATAGAGAGGTCATTTGGCATTTTCTTAGGCTTCCACGAGCATTTTACACAGCGCTGGTTCAAAATGGCGGGCAAGAAGGTCTGTGATGGTAATATCGAGGAAAAACAGTTGATTTTGAGAAGAAAATAAGCTTTTTCACACTGGAAAAGCGTTAATTACCGCGTGACCGATTTACCTTGACTTACGGGAACCAGTTTTTTGGAGGAATGGATCATTATTACTTCGTGAAATTTGGCAAATACACAAACAGCATGTTAATGAACAGATCTGTGTTTGACTAAAGGTTAGAATTGCCGTACAGCTGAGTTATTGATGTCAAAATATGGGTCAAATTACAAAATAGCAAATTGTGCCCTAGAGGCTGGATTAATTGGAGCTGTGTCGTGGTCAAACACAGAATTATTCGATCTTACGTCCTTATTTGTGTTACATTTCTTTTTTAACAATAACTCTAAGGATTCTTCTGAAATTTTGATTTTTCTCTTTCCGTGCCACCCTAGGGGGTAATTAAATTAACACCTTTTGGGTGACATAACATAGTTTATTTTGATATATTCTAGTTCCTCAAGAACTGACTAATACTGTCAATGTAGTGGCATATAGATATTATCCATAAAACAACCACTAAAAATGATCAAAAATGTGCAAAATTTGCCTGTGCAGATACCTTAAGACCAGTCTTATTGTGCAAACTAAAATCGTAGCATTGCACACGGCAGCATCAGACCTAACAAGAGATTCCCTCTTTTTTCAGGGTAGTAGCAATGATTTTTTTTCCAAATCGACCGGTACCCTAACCTCTCAGGTCTCCCACATCTTTTCCACATCCCCTTGCTTTCACATCACCATGGTGAGGTTATATGCGAAAGGACCAACTGGTAATTGGGTCATAATCTTTTTTGTACCCCGGTTTTTAAAGAACCATGACCATACCATGGTGATCCGGGGGAATGGTCCCCTGGGAAGAATTAACATGAAGGTTGTCTAAATCAGCTGGAAATGTGACTAAAACGATCAGAACTGTATCCTTTTAATTCTGGACCTCTCTAGGGCTACCTGCAGACATCATATTCATCGTGCATTTTCCATCAAAATGTTTAGTTTTTCAATGAAATCAATGCATGGTAATGCTGTTTGAGAAGGTCAATCAACCACATGACAACATTGATAATGGAAATGATAAAATAAAAAAAGCAAAAGCAAAGTAGAACTCTGAACGTGCAGCACACATTTTGGCAGATTTCTTTGCCCTCATCACATGACTAAGGATGATTGTTGGAAATACTCATATGGTACACATTTTAAGTTATTTCATGGTTTATAGTTTCAGAAAAACAGACACTTGCTCCTTGAATTGCCACTCTTTACTGGCTTCAATAGAACCATATTTACGTTTCAAACGGGTTTAACTAAAATGAAACCTCTGACACACAAGCTATTATCCAAACAGTAAAATACAGCAAAGGCAACACAGCACTTTAGTCTTCTGCTTACCATAAGCACCAGGGTTTTAGTCCACCAAATCAAGTGGCCTCTCTAGAGAAACTGGTCAACAGTGAACTCGAAAAACTGCAAATATGCCTACTGAAATCACCATTAGGAGCCCTCCTGTCCAACTTATTTACCTTGCCTTGTATTTTTGTGTTTATGTTTTTATCAAGTTCGGCATCTTTTCATAGGTGCATGTGTACATGTGTGTACAGGTACCCATGCCCCTGACTTGCTTGAGAAGGCCTGGGGTGTATCCACATGTTTTTGTAGAGATGCCACCATGAGGGAGTTTGTACACCAAATTAAGGAGCAAAATTCAAAAGGGAGTTTCCCCCCTCTGAAAACCAGGCTCTAAAAATTAATGCTACCTCCGTGATATATTTGGTTAAAAAAAAGTAAGTAAAACAACCTAAGCATCAGATAAGCATTTTTTTATGTTGACGTTTTGAAGAAAAGCTTGTCAGTCCTCTGGTTGAAAATCCTTGATTTTTTATACTTTTTTTGCAAGATTTTTTTGACTGAGGAAGTTTCAGTGTTTTGACAGGAGGTGGGAGCTACCAGCCACACGTATTCTGCTCCTTACTGCACACAGTGCCTGCACCAGGTTTTGCAAATGTTATTGATGAGTGGAGTCACTGTGACTTCTGCTTCACAAATTTTGGAGTCATTTTAGAATATTTGGAGTCAAGTATCACAACGAAAAAAGGCATTTTTAGACTTTCCAGCACGTGGTCCTGGCATGTATACACTATTGTCAGGGATACACGAAGTACCTGTGGCGGTCCGCTGACCTGGAAAGCTCAAATCCATGATGGCGGTCATCGAGTAAACTTTGAATGTAATTTACCCTCTTTGTGTTTCGTTGTGCAGTATAATTCTTTAATCTTGATGATTTAATTAAGGTTTACAATGTTTACAATTAACGTAAATTGTATTTGTTGCAAAAAAGGTAAGGACAAAACTGTTTTTGTTACCGAAAATTTCTGGAGTCGAAGTGGCTCCCTGTTTGTTACCGAAAATTTCTGGAGTCGAAGTGACTCCCTCCGTAACCTCTGTGGAGTCATCTGAACAATATTGGCGTAAAATACGCCAAATTTGGCGTATTTGTGAACCCTGGCCTGCACTCTGCATGCATGAGATCTTGCCGAATTTTTCCATACTCCATAGACTGGCTTTAAGGACAACAAAGTGAGGTCTTCTTCTGTACCAGCATGAGCAAAACAATCCTACAACAAAACTAAATTTGAGAGAAACTGCTTAAAACTGCACCAACACTTTACTTACACAGCCTTTCGTTTTGTAACTTAATTAATATTTTACTTTTTTGTGATTTACATTAGCCAGAGTTTATCAGAATGAGTGGGCCTCCACCCCCAGGACAACACCCTCCACCACCCCCAGGACAAACCTATCCCCAGGTAAGAATCAAGTGTATTATTATTATAATAATATATGTTTTTTTGTGAATTTCTTTTACTTTTGCAATGCTGGTATCCTGCATATGTATTATCTCGAACAATTTGGATTTGAGTAGCCTGTGGCACAGATAAGATAATATTACCAGCACTCCAGAAATACTGTTCCAGTCAGTTCCAGAAGCACCCATACCCCCCTCCTTGTGCAAACCCATGGGCATTTTACTTTTTTAAAAAAATTTGGTCAACTTCCCTGCCATGTTGGCAGTTTAGATGGTCAATTGCCCCTCCAGCTGGTACTTCACCCACCATGTATAAAAGCGACTGTTTGAAAATTGTCCCAGTGGTTTATTCAAATCTAAATATCATACTAAAACCCAACTGAAATATCTAAAGGCTCTGAAAACTGTCTTACAGGGGTTTGAATATTTTCATTGAATCTTTCAGAATGCCCACATTTATTGGCTTTTTCAAAGGCTCTCAAATGCTCCAACAAAACAGTGAATATAGGAGTAATGAGCCACGAATGTGGTGCATATGCTTAATAAAAGAATTGTAAAATCCTAAAATGGAAAGTCAAATTTCTTACCAGGTGGTCCTCATTTTCAGTCACATTCCCCACTGTATGGGGCTAAACTCTAGTCAAATGCCCAGGGTCTACCTGGGGGAAGGAGAGAATAGGTAGTTTTGGAATTGACTGGGACATAATTCCTGTAAATAGATTTGTAGCATGTGCTGCATATGGATCCCACATGGATCTTAGTGGCCTAAAACTTCAGGTTCCCCCATACATATTTCTATTTAACTCATCGCCAATTGATGAGCTTGGGAACTGGTACCTAAAAGGTTAGCAGGGGAGGCCAACTGCGAAAAATACAGCAAGGAGGTAACCAGGCAACCCTGAAGTGGGAACCACCCCTTCCAGCAGCCGCTAACCGGCACTGTCACACTGAGACAATACTCAGTGGAAAAAATACTTACCCAAGTGAGATACTTACCGGCACACCCACGCATGACAGCAGGGAGGGAGGAGAGGGAGCAAGAATCCGCAAAGATTCGCCAACACAAAGCAAAAGGTGATCCGCAACAATCAGCTGGAATAGCTTGCAAAATGATGCAAAAGGATAGCCCTGAAAACCCAAAATGGGCCACCCTGCATGACATGCATGCTAATACAGGAACACTGCTGGCTGCATTGGCTCGATGTTAACTTAGCCTAAATAATATTTAGCCACATTAAAATGATTATGTATTTATATAACTTGGTTGGTGTCTGCAATGACATCATCAAGCAACAAACTTGGTCCATTCCCAGTGTTTTTCTGGCTATTTTGGCAATCAAGAAATGCTTTTGGCCCTGAATTTCTATGGCAGAAGTATTTTGCAAACAAAATCAAAGTAACTGTGACTGCTGGCTTTAAAATAGTAGTGAAAAGTGATATAAATGAACACTGTCAGGGCATCATTCTTCAGAAACAATTAGTTTGCTTCTGTAAGTGCATTTCAGTCAAGCCTTTTATTGCCAAAACCAACCTTTTCTCCCTGAAGTCTGCCTTTGAATTCATTGTGCACCAGGGCAAACCCACCATTAACTTGGCACTTTCCCCACTGATGGATCAAAGACTGGTTTCAGCTCTGTATGTTGGTCATTGAACCTGAGTTGAGTTTGCATTTGAACTTTTGGTGTTAGAAAAAAGTAGAAGATAAGAGACAAAGAAGTAGGAGTACTTAAAACTGGATATTTGCATCTATTTCAATTCTGTTGTGGCTTAACTAAGTGATGCTATACATACCATGTTTTGCATCTGTTGTTCTTGTTCCCCTCATTCACGTATTAACAATCATGCTTACCTTAGTTTGTATTCTTAATTGACTGCAGGGAGCTGTTCCACCCCCTTTTGGTCCTCCAGGGGCAGGATTCTATCCTGGTGGCCCCCCACCCTACACTTGCATACCCACTCCTGCACATGCTGCCTATCCGGTAGGTTTTCATATCCTTTATTACTCATGAAATAACCTTCATTTTCCCTTTCCAATCAAAATTAAAGCACTCCAACCTGTGACCATAATTATTGGTTTCCAAAAATTGGCTACTAAAATTGCAGCAAAGATTAAATCTCTAAGTCATGATACTCCTGGCATTCATGTTATTTACCTTTCACATAATAGCTAAGTGCCTTTTTTTTCAGGTAGCTAATATCGTCTGGTGACCATTTTATAATTTTTGGTTGCCAAATGGAAACTTTCAAGGAAGTTGAATTCAGAGCATTGTTGCATCACTGTTTTTCAGGGTTCTTACACAATTGCACAAATTGTGTTCACAACTGCGAGGATCATTCGTCATTTGATTTAAAGATTTATTAACTATTACAAGCAGTTAATATTTCATTTTCTAAGCATGCTTAGTTAAACAATTTTTAGCGAGTCTTTCCTAACATTTTTTCACATTATCTTGCAAGTTGAATCATAGAAGGATGTCACCACATGCAAAGTTTTGAAGTTGAAATAGCTCATTAACTATAACCTGAGCAACCTTTAGCTCTTTTGAATTTGTTAACTTGTCGATAAGCAATAATGAAAATGGAGGGTAGGTGCCAATTGTGAGCAATACGAGCAATAAGCAAATGAATGTGGGCAAAATGCCAATAAAGGGGGAGGGGGGTACCATGGCAGTCTCCATTGGTCACCTCCCCCTGGCACTTTTCACACTAATCTCTCAGTGGAGAATAAAGAACACAAAAGAACTTACCCTAAACCTGAACCTAGGTGTTTCAAAGAACCAAGAGGTGGGTGGGAGGGGCAGAACAAAAGGCAAAAAAGCAGCAAGGCAACTCAAAGCAAGCCACAAGGGCAAAACTATGTGGCAATGGCTTAAATGCGCATGCGCAGCTGCTGACAACAGGAAATCTCTCATGGTCATTGACAATCTCATTAAACTTGTCGATAAGCAGTAATGAAAATGGAGGGTAGGTGCCAATTGTGAGCGATACAAGCAATAGGCAAATGAATGTGGGCAAAGTGCAAATAAAGGGGGGTTACCATGGCAACCTCCCACGGGTCACCTGCCATGAAAAGGAACTCCAAGCTAGATTGTGAGTGCTTGGAGAACGGAGGACCCGATATGAGGCAGCCATGGGGCCCAACCCTCCTAACAAAGAATTTCCAAGCGCAAGGTACCACCCTCCTGAAGCAAGGCAAAATGGCCAGGAAACATGAGTTGGCAAGATTGAAGGGCAATAGGCAACAGCTAAGGAAGCCAAGGCTTCCAACCGACATATGCAAACAGATGCTACCAAAACGCTAGCAGTGACAAAAAAGGCAGTTAGCAACACTAAATAAAAATACACTCACCAAACTAATCCACCATAGATTAGGCAGCGCAAGTAATGAGGTCGGGAGGAGTTCAAATACATTGTTTGTAAGCATTGCTTTTCCAACTGCCCAAAACTTGGATGAGGTGATCCAGAATACCAGCCCTTGCAGTAGAAGTGGCTGCCCCAATTCGGAAAGTGAGACTTGAAAAATCGCCAGGCAGACCAGCAGATAGAAAAATAGCTCTTAATCTGTCGGTAAGTAAAGAGCGAGATAAAGGAAGGCCATTCTCAAAAAGGAACAGGGGGCCAGGACGGTTACCCCGACACTCAAGGAAGGAGGCAGCTGCTTTAACTGCGCACAAAGGAGGAGAACTAGGCTCAATCAAAATGTTGCACCCTTTCCAGAACGGGTCAGTTTTAGAAGCTTTGATGCAGATCTGGAGGCAAGACAGATTAAGAGGAACATCCACAGCGATATCACACAGCGATATCAGATAGATGACGGCTATGGTTGAAGACTGAAAGGCTGGGGATGGTGAATTCTGCTGACCTCAAAAACCCAAAATAAGCCAGTAAACAGGCAGCCCAAAACATATGATCATCAAATGAGTTGAGGTCCAAAGCCGAATAAATTATGCAAAAAATGTTACTAGAAATTTGGTAGACGTGGGTTAGCAGGTAAAGAGCCCTGTGAACGCTTGATTCCTCTGACAACTCTTTGAAGCGAAAGGCAGTTCTCTAATGGGTTGGGGAATCCTTGATCCACATGAAAAGACCATACCGCAGATATATACACCTTAATAGAAGAGGGCCGTGGAACGTGGCAAAAAAACACAGGGTCCATTCACAGCCTGGACATGGAGAGCTGGAGGAGCTGACATGACCAATCGTGACACAGAAATTTATGAACTTTTGCTGCGCGCTAGAGTAGGTGCGGCAAGTTGAAGCAGCTAAGCCTTGGAACATGAAGGAAAGGCAATGAGCTTCTATATCACTATGGAAAGCTGAGCTAAAAGCTGTGAAGAAATGAAGACTGGAGACTTCTTGGATCACGGTGCTTGAGAACGAAATCCTTGTAAATTGAAGCAAGTCAAGGCATCAGCTATGCCGTTAGTTTTTCCTGGAACAAAACAGCCGCAAAGGTAAAAATGAGGTAAGCTGCTACTTTGAGTAAGCTACGCAGCAACTGCATAATGTTTGGGTCTTTTGAAGTCCATGAATTGAGAATATGAACCACTGCTTCGTTATTGACGTGAAAGCTCACAGTCTCACAGTCCTTTCTCACCACACGGCCGAGCCTGACCTCATTAGCTAGATAGACATCAATCAGCCCTGTATGTTGGCAGGCCAACAATTTATTTTTCCTTGCTGATTTAAGAGTTACTAGTTTATCCCAACCAAGTCTAAAGCCTTCCTTGATACCCTGAAGAAGGAAGTTAACCTTTGCCCTATCAGGATGGCAACTTTATTCAGCCTCAAATAACTCAACATTAAGTGGAGTGACTTCCCCAACAGCTGGCTACATCATAGATGAGCCTAGGACAAAAATAGTAAGAACAACAATGTGATGATAGTAAACTCAATTTTCACCAAATGTATTGAACAAGCTAAACCCAACAACAAGACAGATTCAAATGTGAATAAAAAAGACAAGTGAAAAGCCCATTTTAAACAAAGGCACAACAATTAATGGCATTTGTGGCACTTTGGTTCCTCAGGATCCAGAGAGTGAGGAAGAGTTGATTGCAAAGAAGTACAAGAAGTAGCTCGATGATCACCACCACACCTGCTACATGCATGGCGGAATCGACAGTTAGGATTGACAGCGATGCAGTGACCTGCATTCCAAGAATGGCAAATAACTTTACTAGTAGTGCTACCAGAAGCCTCTGCCTGGAAGGTGACTGGATTGGCTGAAGCTGAGCGAGTACGAACTTGAGCGCCAGCTGTATGGTAGTTGAATAGCTGGACATTCATCGCGGACAAGTCAGTGAGCTTTACCGCGGCTGTGGCTGCCTGAAAGCCGGTCATAGTTTAACCAACAAAAACTGCTAAACTGACGATATGTTCATAAAATTAATAGCTTGTAGCTTGTCAAATCTCTCCATCAATGTGAAAAATAGCAGCAAAGAATAAGATAAAAATGGAAAAGGCCTCCATCCATGAAGTAATGTCAGAAATGTGACGCGTAGGCTTCTTGGGCGTGTGCTACAAAACCAAGCTGGCCGTCGAACCAGAGTTGCAGTTCGAACTCATTGGGAGGAATGTTTTCAGCCAACAAATCTTCCAAATTGACACATTTTCCTGAAGTGATTTGAGAGACACCCTTACAAGCAACTGGCGAGTAGCCGGGGCTGACCACGAACGGTTGCTGAAGGGGCAAGGCTGCCAACGAAGGAACCACAGTTTGACTTACAATTGGGCGCAAAGCAAAGGCAGATTGACTGTAGTGGGTAGTCTGGGTAGGCTATAAACGTTGGACGAAGAAAGTGCGGAGAACGGCAAACTAGCAAAGGAAAACACAGATAAAAAAGGTGGAACAGCAATAAATGAGGACGTACCTGGCAAAGCGTTTAACTGCGAAGCGACTGGTGGAGAAGTGAAAGTGATTGCAGTATTCAGAGGCAGGGACCCAACAGCAGTTGATGGCTGAGATGCCGAAGAAGAAGACCAAGGTTGGTGTATGCCAATGGCGTTCAAATGTGCCGTGTGATTGACCAAAGATGACTCCGACAACCCTTGAACAGAAATGGCCTTGCATTGAAATGGAAGGAGCGCCAACTGCGGCAGATAACCACTGCTGTACTGTGGCCGAAATTGGCGTCTGATTGGCCTGAATTACCAAAACTAAAAATTCCGGCGAAATTGAAGCAGAAGCCAAGGTACCAGACACTAGAGCAGGTGCTGAAGCAACTGTTGGCGAACTATTTCTCGTACGATTAGGCAGCATGGCGAATGATGAAGGCAGTGGACCAAACAGACACAAAAAGATAAGGCAAAGGGGCCCAACACTTGACAATCGAATAATCCGGCGAATTGAAGCCAAATAGATGAACAACAGGCAAAAAAGCAGCAAGGCAACTCCAAGCAAGCCACAAGGGCAAAACTACGTAGCAATGGCTTGAATGCGCATGCGCAACGTGATCACCTGGTGACAATAGGAAATCTCCCAGTTAACTATGATTATTGATAATCTCGTTAAAAAATTGCAAAATTGCTGGGATGGAAAAAAGTTAACAAGCTGGAAAATTTTGTAGTTTTTGAAAGAGAATTTCTTCTTACCTTTTCAAATATCAGCCTGTAAGTGTTCGTATACCCTAAGAGGATGTAACAAGACCACTTTTATTCAGTTTACCACTTTTTGTAAAACTTTCCTTGTTATTGAGGCAAGGTACTGCAGAATCTTTTTTCAGATTATCCCTGAATCAGTAACTCCTTTTATTTTAGAACAATTAGGGAGCTTAATTTTAACACAAAATTCATCTGTTCAGTAAGTGCCTTAGAAGACAATAACAGTATATATTAGAGTTAAATTACTAAATTTCATTTGCATCTTTAGTGTTTATATTGCAGTCAATTTTTCCTTTGTTTCATATTCATTGGCATACATTACAATACCCAAAATTAATGGAAAAATAAACGTTCACTTAGATAAAAAAAATTCACTACTTTATTGCATTTCATCTCATAGTTTAAATTTTAGTTAATTTTAAGACTTTATTATTATTTTTTTTTGTACCAATACATGACCCCTCAAGCGTATTATTTGCTTTAATTGCCTCTGGTGTTAAAATAGAGGGTCTACTACAACTATTACTGCACCTTCAACTACTACCACTGCTGTTACTGCTACAACAACTAAAAAATGGTTTGTGATTTTTGTTCCAGCCAGCATATGTCCCTCCTCCAGCTGGTTTTTACCCTGGTCCACCAGGGGGAGCTTTTCCTCCCCCTACTGGAGTTCCCCAGGGACCACTCCCACCTGGACCACCACCGTCACATGCAGGCCCCTTTCCTGGAGGGTTCCACCCTCATGTTGGACCTGGGCCTTTTCCACCCCACCCAGGACATCACACTGGATTTGCCCATCCCTACCCTGCAGGATCATATTCTGGTGGCCACACACATGTGGTGAGTAATATCAATAACCAAATAGAAGAATCAAAATAATCTAACTGAAAACAAGGTCATTTTGTGACTCGTTTTAAAAATACAGATAGCTCTAACTTAAAACTTAAGATGGTTATCTTTAGTCAAATTTTGGTTTGTCCTGTCGCTCTATTTCTGTCAGTTTTGAAATTTTCAATAAGTATAATTCGTAAGGTGCCAGTTTTTTTAATGGTTTTTACCAAATTGTGACAGTTAGTACAATTACTAACACCACTATTCAAACATCAACTGATTAATAAGAGCTGTTGATTTATTCATTTATCTGGGAAGTGTAGGAAAGACGACAGTTGTTTGTTTTAGAAATACCTGCTTTATTTACATAAGAGTTGGCCTTTCAAAGTGTTATGTATTTCGGACTGCAACTTTTAGCTAGAATTAAAAAGTATTATTTACAATAACTGAGCGATTTCTCGCATGCTGATTGGTCGAGAGCTATGGTCGATTAGAGTACAGACCATGGAAATGACATGATGGTGGTACAATTTGTCTTTCTCTTTCTTGTGCACACAATTTTCCCGGAAACTTCAATGCAAAAACAGAAATGGGTGTCAAAAACGGTCAGTGTTATATACCATTTTCATCTGATGTCGCATCGGCCATATTGGTGTACTTAAGCAATAGACCACACTTTCTGTGGGTTTACCGGCGTGATAACCCACGCGGGATGTTGGGAGAACATGAGAAAAGCTGTCTTCTCTCTAACGTCACCATAAGCCCATCATGACTCACGATTTAAAAGCGCAGAACTTTCTCAAAACTCAGGTCAGTCAAACAACAAACAGCAGCACTTCAAAACACAAGTTTTTGCACTCATTACATGATAAGTTATGAAAGCTGTTTTTCAGGGAAAGTCAACACATATTCATGCTAAGGTACATTGAAGTTTGTTTACTACAAAAGTAGAAAATTGAACGTCAAACTGTACGCAGCTGTATTTTGTTGAGTCGATCCGTAAACATTTCGTGCTTACAGACGAAACTGGCAGCTGTTGTAATGGAGGACTTCATTCACCTTTTACAAGCTGCAGTGGTTTAAGATCTGTTTTCTGGATTTATCATGATCAAGAAATGTTGCGGTAACGACGTAGCTGCATTTGCGAATTTGTCGCATGCATGTAACGTATGTATGTACAGCGACCGATGGAAATGTGTCAGTGGTAGCTCTAAATCTGGAGAAAGGTTTCTTTGCCGTAGCCACATATTAGCGTTAATATTTGTCGATTTGTGAAGTCAGGTGGTTTGAAGTAGGTTATGGCATCGATATTACCGAATAATTTGTGCAAATGTTGGAAAAAAACCAGCGCGAAACTCTGACATCTTTCATCATCGTTTACAGCTTGTTTACAATCTACAGCGGGCGATTTTGTACCATAACTTGATCAGATATCTCTTTTCGGAACAATTTCTTTCATTCAGGAATTTAATTTTGACATAAAATAAATCAAGAATGCTAAAACTATCCGTTTTGTTGCTGGCTGGCACATGGTTAAACTTTCTTAAAGACTTTCTACACCAGAAATTCACACAGTTGTTGTGTTTCTCTGCGATTTGGCATCGTCGTTAAATGTAAACTGCTTTCCAGCTTTGTACTTTATAACTTTTAAAGCTATGGCAGTAGCGAATTGTGATGCTCTGTAATAAAATGTGGAAGCCAACACTTTTTAATATTAAGAAGGGCTAGGTAAGTAACTTGTTCTGTTTTTTATTCTTTCTAAAATCGTTGTTTGCAGATCAATAGCCCGTTTTGTTTATGGCTCGTGTTCTGGGTGCCTTTTTCTATGGGTTTACCGGTATAATAAACCATGGGTTTTTGACCAATCAGATCGCGCGTACTATCTCAGTTATTTTATAAAAAGCAATGAAGTGGCAACAATGCTGGTGTACCAAAAATCCAGCAGGAATTGAACTCTTATCTCATGTTAAAAATTTTTTTTGTCCCGAGAGATTTGCATAGCCACTGACCACGAAAACAATCTATTGTAAAAGCAATTTCCTATGGCCTCCACTCTTATTGTCCAAAGAAACGACATCAAAATGTTCAAAATTCAAGTGGGACCATAAGCTGCAGGTGAGCAGTTTCACTGCAAAGTTTTGAATATTTTGATGTCATTTTTTGGATAATAAGAGTATAGACTATGGACCATTTTTGTCCATTTGTTGATTTTTCTTTCATCACAGGATGTGGAAAGCGATGACAGTGACCCATCTGAATATCGTAAGTTGTAAGATACATAAGTAGCCTGGTAAATACACTGGGTTTTACTGAGCCAGTTTGCAAAATAAACTGAATTGTGCAACTTTACAAACCTAAAAATATCTTAAGGTTAAAAAAAAGAGAAAATATAATAACATTACTAAATCACTACGTTGTAATTAAAAAATTTAAAATGTAAACTGCAAGTCATGAATACATTGCCATAAA
This sequence comes from Porites lutea, assembly GCF_958299795.1. Taxonomy (NCBI): domain Eukaryota; kingdom Metazoa; phylum Cnidaria; class Anthozoa; order Scleractinia; family Poritidae; genus Porites; species Porites lutea. The sequence continues at coordinate 269,826 of NC_133202.1, read as the reverse complement.
ACTACTCTTGTTGATAAAAGTGTCCGCAAATCTCTTTGTTTTAGTTTTGCGTAGGTCGAAGATCTTCTGTCTCCTTAAATTATAAGTTGGCCCGTTGCACTTTTTAGGTAACAAATTATGCAACTAATTTGAAAAGGGGCTTGGTTATTTGTTCTTGATGGACTCTCATGCAGTCGATACCGGCGAGACTTAAAGCGTCCTTGTAAGAAACTCCAGGGACGATACACGAGAGGGCCCTCTTTTGCACTCTCTCAAGTTTGCCTTGCAGGTGCTTTAGTAACGCATAGTGGAAAACTGGGCATGAATAATCTACCGAAGATCTAATACAGGTGCAGTAGTATGCTACGAGATCTTCAGAAGGAACCTGCGCACGTTTCAGTTGAACCAGAAAGTAGTGTTTTCTAGATGCTTACGTTGCTATTTCCTCAATGTGGTCATTCTAAGTTAAGTTACCATTGAGCGTAACTCCAAGTAGCTTTGCGCACTGAACTGACCCGATAGATTTTCTGCCAATACATGCCCTTGGGAACAGAGGGCGTTGATGACTGAAACTGATTGTGAGTTCCTTTGTCTTGTCAAGCTTTACCTCAAACAGATTTGTCTTCGACCTGTCGTGTATTAGGTCCACTAGATCTTGAGCCTTGCGCTGCTGGCCTTTGGGTATAGTCTCCGATACCGTGGTATCGTCAGCTATTTCCGCATGTTGAAAATGCCGGAGGAAAAGCCCAGGATCCGACTTGGTCCCCTGGGGCACTCCAGATGGTTCTTTACCCACTCAGACAGTCGTTGTTGAGTTTGACTCTCTGGGATCTGTCTGAAAGGAAGTCAATAACCCAATTTATGATACTGTTAGGAACGTTGATCTGTTTTAATTTCGTGATTAAGATACTGTGATCTATAAGATCAAAAGCTCTGCGGTAGTCAAAAAGAAATACTCGCACTGTCGCACCGTTGCCATCTGTAGCTTCAAGCCACTTGTGCACCATACTAATAAGTGCCAGCACGGTGGAAGAAACAGATATGATGCCAAACTGGTTAGGGTCGACCACATCCTCCAATGCCAGTTTGATGTAGTCGGAGACTACAAAGTCCTCAGCAATTTTAGAGAGGGCTGAAGTGGCAAATGAAGTTTTTTCCATATCTTAGGCCATGGGAACTAAACATTGCTGTTTTATACTCCCACTAAACGGTAAGACATTTGTTTGATAGGGAACAATGATTGTAATGATTTTTTTATTCTGTATTTGTTAGCCCTGTATTCAAAAGAAGACAAGCATCCAATGGAAGTGACATTCATCAACAAGACAGATAAGAAAGTACAGGTATTCTGGATCAATAAGAAAGGAAGACGAAAGAGGAAAGGGAAGATAAAACATGGGCATTCAAAGACCATCGATACCTATGAGACCCATATCTTCATGGCTTTCAACAAGAAACTGAGCCGTGAGCCACTGTTGATTAACGGCAGCCCAGTGTTTTATGCCTTTCCACACAACCATGGTGACAAACATGTAAATGTAGAAATAAAGAAACCAACAGGTTAGAATTCACACTCGTGTTAGTGCAGCCATAGTATTAACCTTGTCTTCACACCTGATACACCCTACAGATTTTTGTGCTTTTTGTTATAGCAATAAAGCAGTTTATATTTCATCGGTACAATCCACCAAATTATGAACAATAATGTGAACATTTTTGTCAACAGGCCAGGGACACATTAATTCACAAAAAGGAAAACAGGGAAAAGAAGCAACCAGAAAGAGTCCTGAAAGTCAAGCTTGCTCTGTAGTCTCTTTCTATGCCTTTACAAACAAGAAAAGTTGTTTAAATTGCACTGTAAATGAAGCAAGGATAGATTTCATCCCAACCTTAGCCGTTTATACTGAATAACGATCATCATCATCATCGTTGTTATTCGTACTATTCTGGTATTTCAGACTAAAAAAGATAACATATAGAGAAATGCAGAGGACAAAATACAGATTTTATAACTAGAACATATTTAATTTTTAAATCAGTTTACATCAGCCTAAAATGCAAAGTGGGGAAGCTTTCAAGTTGGCCACGACCTCTTTGCAAATGGGGAGAGGAGCAAAGGAAGAAGCAATAATTATGATTACATTTATTGGTGAGGGAAGCGTATAGCAGTCTGTATCATATCAGGGGAAAAATGTATCGATGCAGCCCTAGTGGTTTTAAAGTGATTAATAACTGTTCTTTTCTATGCCATGGTGTCTCACAATAGAGTTAATTTTCTTCAAACAAGTTGTTGAAATAACATAATCATTATTACAAATATTAAATCTACAGCAAGTTCCTTGGACAGGCTGAGATCAGACGTTCATGTTACAACCCCAGTAGAGGTGAAGTTTATTAACCGTTCAAGGCGCGAAGTTCAGTTGAAGTGGGTAAACCCTCAGGGTCACCGTGAGAAAAAGAAATTACTCCAAAAGGGGAGATGCTGGCGGACCTCAACTTGGGAAGGTCACTGCTGGGTTTGCTGTGATCCTAAACACAGCAACCATTTATTTGCATTGAATTATGCCCTGCATTACAGGGTGCAGAAGACCAGGAGACTGAGAGAGAGAGTTGTGATTACTGCAGGTATTGTAAAAATTGTGTCATTCAATGTGTCAAACTCTGCAGAACGGTAAAATTTCCGGATCCTCCTTTTTCCCCAGGGTCACATTAATTTTGTTGTTTAGATACTATGGGACCCGACAGTAAGGAAAACAAAGACAGTGTCCATGTCAATAGAGACCTTAAGATAAACCGTCTCCTTGTACGGGACAGGTAAATTACCTGTACCCATAGCCATAACCACGGGTAGATTGCCTCTTACCCCAAAGAAACGGGTAGGCAACCGAGTAGAAGGGTAACGCCATTATCATATCTGGAAAATCGTGGTTGCCTCTCATATAACTACGTGGCAAACATGTTCGCCTACCCTTGCCCATGGACTGAAACGGTGCATCTTAAGGTCACTAATAAGAGTCCTTATTGAACGGATCAACATTACAATGGAAAATTTTGTTGAAACAAATAAAACAGTGTGTTCAATACTTTTACTTCTAATCAAATAGACGGTTACTTACCTGTTACAAAATGTTTCCAGAGTATATGGTTGAAACATAAATAAAACACAATTGTTGAGACATTTCCAAAAAAACTGAACGTTTAAACAAAGAGTAATCTTGTTTTCTTGTTTTGGTAAATGGGCCTGATTTGTGCAAATGGAAAACACATTTTTGGACTGGACTAACCAATCCTAAATTTTGTGTTACATTTCCCAAGGGAAGGAATAACTGAGTGAATCAAGTTCCATTTAGGGTCATTATACTTGGGAAACTGACTTTATACACTCATGCAGTTTTCTAACCCTATTCACTAAACTTCAGAGTCATTAGGCGTTCTAGATTAGTCCGTATGGGTAGTCCCTGGACTGGGGGTCAGTGTTTTGTCCACCACCATAAGTATTATTTCCTATGTTTTTGTCTCATTGTTTTCTTTTTTTGTTTCAGATATGAACATTTCTGGAAGTAGCAGTAGTAGCAGTAGTAGCAGTGATTAGTTTTATTAGAAAGTAATAGTGGAGTCAAAATGTAGTGTGCTTTGCCACGTCGGTGTTGAAAATGACATTTATGAATGAAAAGGTTGAATTAAGTACACTAGGGTGCGGATTCAGTAATGACCAGAAAATGCACTAAAAATTGTAAAACTGCCAAAGGATTGCATAAATATTCATAGAATTGCCAGTTATTAACACGCCTTTTCCCACATTTGATGCATTAAGTTTTAACAGAATGCTGATCAATGAAATATTACTTTTCAAAACTGGCCCAGACCATGAACCTTAGGGACACACTGTTTATGGTACAGATGAATCGGTGATTTTGGAAACTATGATAGTAACAATACCTGATATCAGGCGGAATATGTTTCACTCCCACTTGTTATTCAACAATATATAAATTTAGCCAAGACTAAAGGCGAAGCTTCCTTTAATAAATTAATAATTTATGTAGTATGGTAGGGATATTTTACTCCGTTTGTTTGTGGTGGAATGTTATTAATTTGCCGTGGAATACATTAACGCCGATGACGTCATAGCCGCTTGCTTTATCTCATGAGTAAAATGCGGTGGAATCTCATTTAGTCTCTGTACAGAGGGGAAAGGGCGGCTGTACGCAGGCTGAATCTCCTTATGATAACGTCATGTGCTATTTTCAGGTGGTTTAACTGGTCTGACATGTAGGGTCGATTTGGGGTCGATATGGTGGAGGGAAAATCAAAATTTTACAAATAAAATGAAAAGGGGAAATGAATTAATTGTGGAGGAGTAGGAGGGGAGTGGGGTAAGTAAAACATTGTCTTTCGTGCTAAAAAAAAAGCTAGTTTGCCTTCGCCCTTATTAATGTGCACGCTTTGCCCGCCAAGAACCAGTGAACTAGAACAATAACAGCGATGGAAAATAGGACGTGCATAGTTAAGTTACGACTTTGTGATTGTGAGTTAGAGGCGAGTTTGAGTTTATTCCTCAGACACCATCAATTAACCAACGAAAATGTTTCTTATTTTCTAATCAACCAATCGAAGACCAAGACATTTACCGACCTTTAAGTAACTGTCCTTATCTTAATGAGATTCCACCGCATTTGATTCATGACATAAAAACAAAAGAATAAGTTTTTACCCCCATTTCAACAATCGAACTGTCGAACTATTTTGTATGCTCAACACTGCTTTATGATTTAAGGTAACCGTTAGCGTATAAAAAATGGCGGTCTCAATTTTGTGGCTTAGAGATAATAAAGGGAAACTTTCCTCGCCGGCGTAAAGGCTAAAGGTCTGGGTAGTCACACTTGAAGGAATAGACGAGAGGGCCTGTTCCCTTTCACTTACGCTTACATGAAATTTGTAAGTCTTTTTCTAAGTTCTATCAAATTTCTGTTCAAGCAATTTCATGAAAGTCTGTCTCTGCAATTTAAAACAAGAAAAAGAAGACAAAGTGCAACAAGCGGCTTTCGAACCCGGGACACTAGGTCCACAGTCCATCTTCCAATCCACTAGACTACAGGGGATTTGTTAGCCTGAAATTCAGACGATTACTTCGAGTCGTTTTCTCCTCTCAGTAACTGAGGGAGTAAAAACGACTCGCAGTAATCGTCTGAAATTCAGGCTATGTATTTGCTGCCAGTGAATATTTTAATTCACATGTTTATAGTGACAACCCTAACAGTAAATGAAAACTAACCATTTCGAGTCAGAGCCTAACCCTAATCACTATTATCTTAACCCTAATCACTATAGTGATTGTTTAGCTCTAATCAGAGCTAATCAGAGCGCACTACTAATATATAGATTTAGCCAGGGCTAAAAGCGAAGCTCTCGTTAATACGTGTAAACAAAAAATTAAATGGTGTAATGCTAAACGGGGACGACAATGAAAATGGCTTCAAGACAAATAGATCTAATTAGCAAAAAAACAAATTGCACGTGCAGCACACTTTTTCTTCTAATTAGCAAAAAACAAATTTGCACGTGCAGCACGTTTTCTTGTCTTTCCCTTGCCATTGTTTTGCACGACTACAACGCTATTTTGTACGACTTTCTCATTTTCTGACCACCGTTTTGAATTTCCATGTTTTTCTTCCTACGAAATTCGTCTCCTTTGTTTTCAGTAACTCAATCTAGCTCTTTCTCTGTTATCCACGTTAGTGTAAACATAAAAAATAACGCCGAAAAAGACCCGACTTTGTTGTTCTTTTTTCTTTCTAAAAGTCCGGGTGGGCCATGTGATTTCCTTCCAAATAAAACCTTGAGTTGCATTTAGGTTGCCATACCTGTTGATTGAGTCATTTTACATTGGTATGCCTGTGGTGCGGACGGACGGTCGGTCGGTCGGTGTACGGTCACGTGATTACCAAATTTTCTTGGATGGGTAGACTACCACATTTCGTTAGCTATGGGGCTCCGCCGCGCATGGAGATTCGCTATTACGGTGCATTGTGGATGCAAAATTTTCAGGGTGGCGGCGAGGGTCGAGAAATTTCGCAGGTTATATGCTCTGCTTTTTAATAGATACAGTTATTTCCTTAGATCGTTTTTCTCGATTTCATAAGCTAATATTTGTTTAGATTTTTTCTGTGAAGAAAAACAAATCAATATTCCTCATTTTAATCTAAAACGTGGAGCACGAAGATTCCTCCTGTAAGAGCATGAAATTTGAACCCGGTTTTGAAGAAGCTATAATTTCCATTGTATTACCCGTTGAAAGTTGAAGATAGTTTAAGTGTTGCTACAAACCTTGTTGTACGCCAAGATATAAATGTGCCCCACGTTTTGTGATACTTTTTTCGAATTGAAACCGGCATGTTTTAATGGGAAAATGTAGCCTCGCGAAGACGAATGTGACATGTTACTGGAAGTGTTACTATTGTAATTACAAGCTAATAGGGACTTTAGGATCCAACAACGCGACGGCGACAAGAACGTCGCTTAAAAAGTGAATTTGCGTTCTTTCAGTCTTTATAGCGATTATTTCTAACCACTTACTTTGTCAAATGTAGGCGAAACCTCCTGAAGCTGAATTTCAAGGGACCATATTCAAGCTCGGAAAGAGAAATAAAATTGCGTCGTTGCTTGTGCGAAGTTGTTGTTTTGCTTATTAAACCTATTGTTTTTTTTTGCCGTTGTCGTTGCCGTCCGCGTCGTTGGATCTTAAAGTCCCTAATCACAAAACAGCGGAACAGCGGCGACTGGTTCCTCCAAACAATAGTGTTAGGTGAGCATAAAATGTTTGAAATTGGCTTATACATAAGCTGATGAGTTCTCTGATGTAGGAATGTCTGTTTTTGTAATAGGACTAAAAAACAATAAAATTGCGGTCATACATGTGATTCTCTTTATGCAGGTATAAAATCAGTAGGATAAGAATTACTGACGTTAAATTAAATGATGAGTTTGATTATACAGTTAAGCCCTGTGTATTTTGAAACTAGCCATCCTCTATGAAAAAATGTTTTTGGGAGAATTGCAAGGATAGTGCAGTGTAGCAGAAGAATTTCATAACATCCACCAACGCTTGCACTTTACTTTATTCAGAGAAATATACACATCACTCTTGAGAAAACAAAATCATGATCTACTTCCAAGCCTAGTGTGTGTTGTTGTGTGGATGTTATGACTATGTCAGTCTCAGGGTATCTTGAATTTGATTACTGATTTGACACAAATGATCAGATTTTGAATACCACTTAAGATACCTAGCGATCGTAGTGCACACACCATCTGACTGTAGTCCTATCAAAGCAATAACCTCGTATAGGCATCACTAGGTGTCCGGTGGCCCTCTCTTCTATCCCTTCAAGTGTTTCCCAAAGGTCTGCGAGCTTTCGTTCCACGCAGAAATATCTGCTTTTTGATATTTTATATCAAATCATTATAGTTGGGTTACTACGTGTTCAATATACTACAAATTTGCCCTCGAATAAAACTGGTTTGTGGTGTATTATTTGCCTGTTTTCAGCTTTGTTGACTCCCGAAATGCCGGACACCTCTGGACTCTCTGGACTAACAGGAGAGCAGCCTGGACTCCTTCCATCATCAAGTTCCTTTCCCACCCCAGCCCCGTCAATTAACGTAGAAAGATGTCAGAGTATGAGAAAGATGATTTTTAAGTCGGTGACGCAGGTGGCTCAGTTTAATGGCCTTAACTCCCACGAGTCACCTGTTGCCCAATATTTCAACTCCACAGACAACGGTATTTCTGATGTCCAGGTGCGTTGTGTGGCTCAGTGCAGTCAACTAACATTCAACGAAGGCAGTGTGAGATGCGGTTGATTTTCCAACTAGGCACCGTTCAGCCGAGAGGAATGACTATCAATTTCAGTTTCATTTGAACCGTGGCGTATTAAATACGCTTGAAAATGTCTACAAAGAACTGGAAATTAAGCACATAAGTGTCAAGAACACCAAAAGACAATTACGGATAAGCTAATTGAGACATGATCCACAGAAGAACAACTTAAGGCTAATCAACAAGCGTTAGAGTCGATTTTTTAAAATGCAGCGAGAATTTAGCCAGTTGTCAAAAAGCGTGCAACTTCGAAAAATCGTCGCTTAAGCACGATGCGCTCGAAGCTATGACCACAGCCGTAACCAAAATGGCAGACGTTTTAGGTTCGCAAAAGATCGCTAGTCACGGACTCGAAAAATTATCAGTGCCAACATGGGACGAAAATGAAAAATCTTACGCAACTTGGAAGAGAGAAATTAACTATTGCACGTATAGGTACAAACAGAACGAGGAAGAATAGCGGGAAAGACTGGGAAAAGCGTTACGAAAAAACTCTTTCTGTTCGGATCAATTGCGGCCAAGTAAGGCAAACGGACAGGCGTGGAAAATCCTTGATACTGAATTTGGAGATCAAAGGAAAGGGTAGTCCAGGCCGGTCCTCCTTTATGGGTCCATCCTCGGTTACCAGGGAAATCATCCTTGGCGGGCCCACCTTTAGGAACACCCTTAGTCCAAAGAGCATTGTGTTTCGACAAGTCCACCCTTTGCCCCAAGGGTAGGCATAAATAGATTGTGCTCGGCAACTTTTGAGCAACTTTTAGCGTTTTCAGCAGCCTTTTGTACTGCGAGCAACCTAGAGCAACTTTTGTCTTCCTTGGCAACTTTTGAGTCAACAAATAGTCAAAAACTGACCAAACCAATGCTTACCAATGTTTCCTCTCTCAGCCTTCTAAAATGACGCAAAAACTTAGGGGGTAGTCAAAATTAGATGCCATTTTTTTCATATTTCCAATAATATCAGCCATCACAATCTTATCGGATAGAGAACAAACGGAAGTTTGAAGGAGATTGGCTGACCATCATCCATGGCTCCTGCCCGGTCCTTACTGACAGTGACAATTGAATGTTAATCATCGTTGAGATAGGACGCCACAGCCAGTAGGGTTCGGCACATGCTCCCGACATATAACTGTAGGCTTAAGGCTAAGTTATTTAAAAAACATTAAACAGCCTCTCTTCTCTCCTAATAACTAAACAAAACAGAAGAGAGCGAATCAACATACCAAAGGGAGCAAAATCGACAAACGCGAGGAGGGCATATCGACACACATGAGGGCATATCAACACTTGAGAGGGTATATCAAGAAACATGAGGGCATATAAACACTTGAAGGGGCAAATCCACCAGACTGTAAATGTTTTTGCCACCACTCTAAACAATCATCCAAACATTATTGCCATCATCAATTTGACCATATGAGAATCGTTTAAAGAATTTTCATTTTCACATCGCCAAAATATAATCCTGGTCTAAAGTGACAAAAAATTGAAATTTCCACCTAAATTCATAGACTAAACCCTTTGAAAAATTCCAAGATGGCGGCCGAAGAAGTTTCAAATCTTCAAGTTTAATGAAAATGACCTAAGTACGAGCCTAATATACACCCGACATAATTTCCATCTTCATTTTGCCATACCAAAATTTAAACAAAGCACTCTATTCACTAAAGGGTGAATTGTGCCCAAAAAAACACCCTAGCAGATTTCCAGATTGAATAACCCCAATCGCTCAAGTAAATATCAAAATTTGAAAGGATTAACCCTTACCAGAGTATTTTTTTGTCCATTTCTACCAAAATAAAATCTAAAGAAGGTATAAAATTTAAGGCAATTCACCATAAAAGGGTGAAAAATGTCAACGAATCAAACAAATGAAAAAGGGTCAATTGTGTAAAAAAAAAACACCCACGCCGAATTCCAGATAAAATAACCCAAATCAATTAAATAAATATCAAAATTTTAAGGCATTCACCATTACAAAAAAAATTTTGGTCCATTTTCATCCCGAACAGTTAAAAATTGTAAAAAAAAACGCTTGAAGGGTAAAAAATGTCAACAAATCACCCGAAAGAAAACAGGTGATTTGTGTCAAAACAACTCACACGCAGAATTCCAGATAGAAAAACCCAACCACTAAAATAAAATTAAAAAATTTCAAAGAATTCAGCATTACAAGAGTAATTTTTTGATCTTTTAAGCCAAAAAAAACCCAAGAAGTTGAAAATTCCAGATAATTCACCCTCAAAGGGTGAAGAATACAAAGAATTCAACCTTACACAGTAAAAAATGCAAAGAATTCACTCTTAAAGGTTGAAAATTGCAAGGAATTCACACATAACGATGAAAATTGCAAAGAATTCACACTTAAAAAGTGAAAAATGAAAAGAATTCACCATTACAAGGTGAAAATTGCAAAGAATTCACCCTTTAAAGGGTCAAAAAAGTCAAAAAATCACCCCAAAAAAAAAAATTAAAAATGAACCCTAACCCTAACCCTAACCCTAACGAAATTTTTATGATTAATCCTACACACTTTTGGTAACATTTTCTTAAAATACTTTTTGGAAGCTTATTTCGCTATGTTTAAATTTTAGGCTCTGCGCATCCAAGAAACGCCAAAAGAACCTTTCATTACACTTGATTAGTTGCAGAATATATTTAAAATGTCGTCAAGCTTGTTTTTAGAGAATTTTTAGGTGCGCAAACAAAAAAGTTTCATGTTTAATCCGAACCTTTTTTTTTACCGTTTTAGGGCAAACTCTGATTGGGCTTACTAAAGTAAGTAGAAATTTTGGGTTAAGCGCATCCCGCAATAGCAAAAAACCCCTTTCATTGCAGTTAAATAGTCGCAAAATACGTCCAGAATTCCGCCCAGCTTGTTTTTGGATAGTTTTCAAGAGCGCAAACACGAAATTTTTATGATTAATCCTACACACTTTTGGTAACATTTTCTTAAAATCCTTTTTGGAAGCTGATTTCGCAATGTTTAAATTTTAGGCTCTGCGCATCCAAGAAACGCCAAAAGAACCTTTCATTACACTTGATTAGTTGCAGAATATATTTCAAATGTCGTCAAGCTTGTTTTTAGAGAATTTTTAGGCGCGCAAACAAAAAAGTTTCATGTTTAATCCGAACCTTTTTTTTTACCGTTTTAGGGCAAACTCTGATTGGGCTTACTAAAGTAAGTAGAAATTTTGGGTTAAGCGCATCCCGCAATAGCAAAAAAACCCTTTCATTGCAGTTAAATAGTCGCAAAATACGTCCAGAATTCCGCCCAGCTTGTTTTTGGATAGTTTTCAAGAGCGCAAACACGAAATTTTTATGATTCATCCTACACACTTTTGGTAACATTTTCTTAAAATCCTTTTTGGAAGCTGATTTCGCAATGTTTAAATTTTAGGCTCTGCGCATCCAAGAAACGCCAAAAGAACCTTTCATTACACTTGATTAGTTGCAGAATATATTTAAAATGTCGTCAAGCTTGTTTTTAGAGAATTTTTAGGTGCGCAAACAAAAAAGTTTCATGTTTAATGCGAACCTTTTTTTTTAACGTTTTAGGGCAAACTCTGATTGGGCTTACTACGCTAAGTGGAAGTTTTGGGTTAGGCGCATCCCGCAATAGCAAAAAACCCTTTCATTGCAGTTAAATAGTCGCAAAATACGTCCAGAATTCCGCCCAGCTTGTTTTTGGATAGTTTTCAAGAGCGCAAACACGAAATTTTTATGATTCATCCTACACACTTTTGGTAACATTTTCTTCAAATCCTTTTTCGAAGCTTATTTCGCTATGTTGAAATTTTAGGCTCTGCGCATCCAAGAAACGCCAATAGAACCTTTCATTACACTTGATTAGTCGCAGAATATATTTAAAATGTCGTCAAGCTTGTTTTTAGAGAATTTTTAGGCGCGCAAACAAAAAAGTTTCATGTTTAATCCGAACCTTTTTTTTTACCGTTTTAGGGCAAACTCTGATTGGCCTTACTAAAGTAAGTAGAAATTTTGGGTTAAGCGCATCCCGCAATAGCAAAAAAACCCTTTCATTGCAGTTAAATAGTCGCAAAATACGTCAAGAATTCCGCCCAGCTTGTTTTTGGATAGTTTTCAAGAGCGCAAACACGAAATTTTTATGATTCATCCTACACACTTTTGGTAACATTTTCTTCAAATCCTTTTTCGAAGCTTATTTCGCTATGTTTAAATTTTAGGCTCTGCGCATCCAAGAAACGCCAAAAGAACCTTTCATTACACTTGATTAGTTGCAGAATATATTTCAAATGTCGTCAAGCTTGTTTTTAGAGAATTTTTAGGCGCGCAAACAAAAAAGTTTCATGTTTAATCCGAACCTTTTTTTTTAACGTTTTAGGGCAAACTCTGATTGGGCTTACTAAAGTAAGTAGAAACTTTGGCTTTTGCACATCCTGCAATAGCAATAAACACCCTTTCATTGCAGTTAAATAGTCGCAAAATACGTCCAGAATTCCGCCCAGCTTGTTTTTGGATAGTTTTCAAGAGCGCAAACACGAAATTTTTATGATTCATCCTACACACTTTTGGTAACATTTTCTTCAAATCCTTTTTCGAAGCTTATTTCGCTATGTTTAAATTTTAGGCTCTGCGCATCCAAGAAACGCCAAAAGAACCTTTCATTACACTTGATTAGTTGCAGAATATATTTAAAATGTCGTCAAGCTTGTTTTTAGAGAATTTTTAGGCGCGCAAACAAAAAAGTTTCATGCTTAATCCGAACCTTTTTTTTTTAACGTTTACGGGCAAACTCTGATTGGCCTTACTATAGTAAGTAGAAATTTTGGCTTTTGCGCATCCCGCAATAGCAAAAAACACCCTATCATTGCAGTTAAATAGTCGCAAAATACGTCCAGAATTCCGCCCAGCTTGTTTTTGGATTGTTTTCAAGAGCGCAAACACGAAATTTTTATGATTCATCCTACACACTTTTGGTAACATTTTCTTCAAATCCTTTTTCGAAGCTTATTTCGCTATGTTTAAATTTTAGGCTCTGCGCATCCAAGAAACGCCAAAAGAACCTTTCATTACACTTGATTAGTTGCAGAATATATTTAAAATGTCGTCAAGCTTGTTTTTAGAGAATTTTTTAGGCGCGCAAACAAAAAAGTTTCATGTTTAATCCGAACCTTTTTTTTTTAACGTTTTAGGGCAAACTCTGATTGGGCTTACTAAAGTAAGTAGAAATTTTGGCTTTTGCGCATCCCGCAATAGCAAAAAACACCCTATCATTGCAGTTAAATAGTCGCAAAATACGTCCAGAATTCCGCCCAGCTTGTTTTTGGATAGTTTTCAAGAGCGCAAACACGAAATTTTTATGATTCATCCTACACACTTTTGGTAACATTTTCTTCAAATCCTTTTTCGAAGCTTATTTCGCTATGTTTAAATTTTAGGCTCTGCGCATCCAAGAAACGCCAAAAGAACCTTTCATTACACTTGATTAGTTGCAGAATATATTTCAAATGTCGTCAAGCTTGTTTTTAGAGAATTTTTAGCCGCGCAAACAAAAAAGTTTCATGTTTAATCCGAACCTTTTTTTTTTAACGTTTTAGGGCAAACTCTGATTGGGCTTACTAAAGTAAGTAGAAATTTTGGCTTTTGCGCATCCCGCAATAGCAAAAAACACCCTATCATTGCAGTTAAATAGTCGCAAAATACGTCCAGAATTCCGCCCAGCTTGTTTTTGGATAGTTTTCAAGAGCGCAAACACGAAATTTTTATGATTCATCCTACACACTTTTGGTAACATTTTCTTCAAATCCTTTTTCGAAGCTTATTTCGCTATGTTTAAATTTTAGGCTCTGCGCATCCAAGAAACGCCAAAAGAACCTTTCATTACACTTGATTAGTTGCAGAATATATTTCAAATGTCGTCAAGCTTGTTTTTAGAGAAGTTTTAGGCGCGCAAACAAAAAAGTTTTAAAACAAAGCTTGACGACATTTTAAATATATTCTGCAACTAATCAAGTGTAATGAAAGGTTCTTTTGGCGTTTCTTGGATGCGCAGAGCCTAAAATTTAAACATAGCCAAATAAGCTTCGAAAAAGGATTTGAAGAAAATGTTACCAAAAGTGTGTAGGATGAATCATAAAAATTTCGTGTTTGCGCTCTTGAAAACTATCCAAAAACAAGCTGGGCGGAATTCTGGACGTATTTTGCGACTATTTAACTGCAATGATAGGGTGTTTTTTGCTATTGCGGGATGCGCAAAAGCCAAAATTTCTACTTACTTTAGTAAGCCCAATCAGAGTTTGCCCTAAAACGTTAAAAAGAAAGAGGTTCGGATTAAACATGAAACTTTTTTGTTTGCGCGCCTAAAAATTCTCTAAAAACAAGCTTGACGACATTTGAAATATATTCTGCAACTAATCAAGTGTAATGAAAGGTTCTTTTGGCGTTTCTTGGATGCGCAGAGCCTAAAATTTAAACATAGCGAAATAAGCTTCGAAAAAGGATTTGAAGAAAATGTTACCAAAAGTGTGTAGGATGAATCATAAAAATTTCGTGTTTGCGCTCTTGAAAACTATCCAAAAACAAGCTGGGCGGAATTCTGGACGGATTTTGCGACTATTTAACTGCAATGATAGGGTGTTTTTTGCTATTGCGGGATGCGCAAAAGCCAAAATTTCTACTTACTTTAGTAAGCCCAATCAGAGTTTGCCCTAAAACGTTAAAAAGAAAAAGGTTCGGATTAAACATGAAACTTTTTTGTTTGCGCGCCTAAAAATTCTCTAAAAACAAGCTTGACGACATTTGAAATATATTCTGCAACTAATCAAGTGTAATGAAAGGTTCTTTTGGCGTTTCTTGGATGCGCAGAGCCTAAAATTTAAACATAGCGAAATAAGCTTGGAAAAAGGATTTGAAGAAAATGTTACCAAAAGTGTGTAGGATGAATCATAAAAATTTCGTGTTTGCGCTCTTGAAAACTATCCAAAAACAAGCTGGGCGGAATTCTGGACGTATTTTGCGACTATTTAACTGCAATGATAGGGTGTTTTTTGCTATTGCGGGATGCGCAAAAGCCAAAATTTCTACTTACTTTAGTAAGCCCAATCAGAGTTTGCCCTAAAACGTTAAAAAAAAAAGGTTCGGATTAAACATGAAACTTTTTTGTTTGCGCGTCTAAAAATTCTCTAAAAACAAGCTTGACGACATTTTAAATATATTCTGCAACTAATCAAGTGTAATAAAAGGTTCTTTTGGCGTTTCTTGGATGCGCAGAGCCTAAAATTTAAACATAGCGAAATAAGCTTGGAAAAAGGATTTGAAGAAAATGTTACCAAAAGTGTGTAGGATGAATCATAAAAATTTCGTGTTTGCGCTCTTGAAAATTATCCAAAAACAAGCTGGGCGGAATTCTGGACGTATTTTGCGACTATTTAACTGCAATGATAGGGTGTTTTTTGCTATTGCGGGATGCGCAAAAGCCAAAATTTCTACTTACTTTAGTAAGCCCAATCAGAGTTTGCCCGTAAACGTTAAAAAAAAAAGGTTCGGATTAAACATGAAACTTTTTTGTTTGCGCGCCTAAAAATTCTCTAAAAACAAGCTTGACGACATTTTAATTATATTCTGCAACTAATCAAGTGTAATGAAAGGTTCTTTTGGCGTTTCTTGGATGCGCAGAGCCTAAAATTTAAACATAGCGAAATAAGCTTGGAAAAAGGATTTGAAGAAAATGTTACCAAAAGTGTGTAGGATGAATCATAAAAATTTCGTGTTTGCGCTCTTGAAAACTATCCAAAAACAAGCTGGGCGGAATTCTGGACGTATTTTGCGACTTTTAAACTTTAATGATACGGTGTTTTTTGCTATTGCGGGATGCGCAAAAGCCAAAATTTCTACTTACTTTAGTAAGCCCAATGAGAGTTTGCCCTAAAACGTTAAAAAAAAAAGGTTCGGATTAAACATGAAACTTTTTTGTTTGCGCGCCTAAAAATTCTCTAAAAACAAGCTTGACGACATTTGAAATATATTCTGCAACTAATCAAGTGTAATGAAAGGTTCTTTTGGCGTTTCTTGGATGCGCAGAGCCTAAAATATAAACTTAGCGAAATAAGCTTCGAAAAAGGATTTGAAGAAAATGTTACCAAAAGTGTGTAGGATGAATCATAAAAATTTCGTGTTTGCGCTCTTGAAAACTATCCAAAAACAAGCTGGGCGGAATTCTGGACGTATTTTGCGACTATTTAACTGCAATGATAGGGTGTTTTTTGCTATTGCGGGATGCGCAAAAGCCAAAATTTCTACTTACTTTAGTAAGCCCAATCAGAGTTTGCCCTAAAACGTTAAAAAAAAAAGGTTCGGATTAAACATGAAACTTTTTTGTTTGCGCGCCTAAAATTTCTCTAAAACCAAGCTTGACGACATTTGAAATATATTCTGCAACTAATCAAGTGTAATGAAAGGTTCTTTTGGCGTTTCTTGGATGCGCAGAGCCTAAAATTTAAACATAGCGAAATAAGCTTGGAAAAAGGATTTGAAGAAAATGTTACCAAAAGTGTGTAGGATGAATCATAAAAATTTCGTGTTTGCGCTCTTGAAAACTATCCAAAAACAAGCTGGGCGGAATTCTGGACGTATTTTGCGACTATTTAACTGCAATGATAGGGTGTTTTTTGCTATTGCGGGATACGCAAAAGCCAAAATTTCTACTTACTTTAGTAAGCCCAATCAGAGTTTGCCCTAAAACGTTAAAAAAATAGGTTCGGATTAAACATGAAACTTTTTTGTTTGCGCGCCTAAAAATTCTCTAAAAACAAGCTTGACGACATTTGAAATATATTCTGCAACTAATCAAGTGTAATGAAAGGTTCTTTTGGCGTTTCTTGGATGCGCAGAGCCTAAAATTTAAACATAGCGAAATAAGCTTGGAAAAAGGATTTGAAGAAAATGTTACCAAAAGTGTGTAGGATGAATCATAAAAATTTCGTGTTTGCGCTCTTGAAAACTATCCAAAAACAAGCTGGGCGTAATTCTTGACGTATTTTGCGACTATTTAACTGCAATGATAGGGTGTTTTTTGCTATTGCGGGATGCGCAAAAGCCAAAATTTCTACTTACTTTAGTAAGCACAATCAGAGTTTGCCCTAAAACGTTAAAAAGAAAAAGGTTCGGATTAAACATGAAACTTTTTTGTTTGCGCGCCTAAAAATTCTCTAAAAACAAGCTTGACGACATTTGAAATATATTCTGCAACTAATCAAGTGTAATGAAAGGTTCTTTTGGCGTTTCTTGGATGCGCAGAGCCTAAAATTTAAACATAGCGAAATAAGCTTGGAAAAAGGATTTGAAGAAAATGTTACCAAAAGTGTGTAGGATGAATCATAAAAATTTCGTGTTTGCGCTCTTGAAAACTATCCAAAAACAAGCTGGGCCGAATTCTGGACGTATTTTGCGACTATTTAACTGCAATGACAGGGTGTTTTTTGCTATTGCGGGATGCGCAAAAGCCAAAATTTCTACTTACTTTAGTAAGCCCAATCAGAGTTTGCCCTAAAACGTTAAAAAAAAAAGGTTCGGATTAAACATGAAACTTTTTTGTTTGCGCGCCTAAAAATTCTCTAAAAACAAGCTTGACGACATTTGAAATATATTCTGCAACTAATCAAGTGTAATGAAAGGTTCGTTTGGCGTTTCTTGGATGCGCAGAGCCTAAAATTTAAACATAGCGAAATAAGCTTGGAAAAAGGATTTGAAGAAAATGCTACCAAAAGTGTGTAGGATGAATCATAAAAATTTCGTGTTTGCGCTCTTGAAAACTATCCAAAAACAAGCTGGGCGGAATTCTGGACGTATTTTGCGACTATTTAACTGCAATGATAGGGTGTTCTTTGCTATTGCGGGATGCGCAAAAGCCAAAATTTCTACTTACTTTAGTAAGCCCAATCACAGTTTGCCCTAAAACGTTAAAAAAAAAAGGTTCGGATTAAACATGAAACTTTTTTGTTTGCGCGCCTAAAAATTCTCTAAAAACAAGCTTGACGACATTTTAAATATATTCTGCAACTAATCAAGTGTAATGAAAGGTTCTTTTGGTGTTTCTTGGATGCGCAGAGCCTAAAATTTTAACATGGCGAAATAAGGTTCGAAAAAGGATTTGAAGAAATGTTACCAAAAGTGTGTAGGATGAATCATAAAAATTTCGTGTTTGCGCTCTTGAAAACTATCCAAAAACAAGCTGGGCGGAATTCTGGACGTATTTTGCGACTATTTAACTGCAATGATAGGGTGTTTTTTGCTATTGGGGGATGCGCAAAAGCCAAAATTTCTACTTACTTTAGTAAGCCCAATCAGAGTTTGCCCTAAAACGTTAAAAAAATAGGTTCGGATTAAACATGAAACTTTTTTGTTTGCGCGCCTAAAAATTCTCTAAAAACAAGCTTGACGACATTTGAAATATATTCTGCAACTAATCAAGTGTAATGAAAGGTTCTTTTGGCGTTTCTTGGATGCGCAGAGCCTAAAATTTAAACATAGCGAAATAAGCTTGGAAAAAGGATTTGAAGAAAATGTTACCAAAAGTGTGTAGGATGAATCATAAAAATTTCGTGTTTGCGCTTTTGAAAACTATCCAAAAACAAGCTGGGCGTAATTCTGGACGTATTTTGCGACTTTTAAACTTCAATGATAGAGTGTTTTTTGCTATTGCGGGATGCGCAAAAGCCAAAATTTCTACTTACTTTAGTAAGCCCAATGAGAGTTTGCCCTAAAACGTTAAAAAAAAAAAAGGTTCGGATTAAACATGAAACTTTTTTGTTTGCGCGCCTAAAAATTCTCTAAAAACAAGCTTGACGACATTTGAAATATATTCTGCAACTAATCAAGTGTAATGAAAGGTTCTTTTGGCGTTTCTTGGATGCGCAGAGCCTAAAATTTAAACATAGCGAAATAAGCTTCGAAAAAGGATTTGAAGAAAATGTTACCAAAAGTGTGTAGGATGAATCATAAAAATTTCGTGTTTGCGCTCTTGAAAACTATCCAAAAACAAGCTGGGCGTAATTCTGGACGTATTTTGCGACTATTTAACTGCAATGATAGGGTGTTTTTTGCTATTGCGGGATGCGCAAAAGCCAAAATTTCTACTTACTTTAGTAAGCCCAATCAGAGTTTGCCCTAAAACGTTAAAAAAAAAAGGTTCGGATTAAACATGAAACTTTTTTGTTTGCGCGCCTAAAAATTCTCTAAAAACAAGCTTGACGACATTTTAAATATATTCTGCAACTAACCAAGTGTAATGAAAGGTTCTTTTGGCGTTTCTTGGATGCGCAGAGCCTAAAACTTAAACATAGCGAAATAAGCTTCGAAAAAGGATTTGAAGAAAATGTTACCAAAAGTGTGTAGGATGAATCATAAAAATTTCGTGTTTGCGCTCTTGAAAACTATCCAAAAACAAGCTGGGCGTAATTCTTGACGTATTTTGCGACTATTTAAGTGCAATGATAGGGTGTTTTTTGCTATTGCGGGATGCGCAAAAGCCAAAATTTCTACTTACTTTAGTAAGCCCAATCAGAGTTTGCCCTAAAACGTTAAAAAAAAAAGGTTCGGATTAAACATGAAACTTTTTTGTTTGCGCGCCTAAAAATTCTCTAAAAACAAGCTTGACGACATTTGAAATATATTCTGCAACTAATCAAGTGTAATGAAAGGTTCTTTTTGCGTTTCTTGGATGCGCAGAGCCTAAAATTTAAACATAGCGAAATAAGCTTCGAAAAAGGATTTGAAGAAAATGTTACCAAAAGTGTGTAGGATGAATCATAAAAATTTCGTGTTTGCGCTCTTGAAAACTATCCAAAAACAAGCTGGGCGGAATTCTGGACGTATTTTGCGACTATTTAAGTGCAATGATAGGGTGTTTTTTGCTATTGGGGGATGCGCAAAAGCCAAAATTTCTACTTACTTTAGTAAGCCCAATCAGAGTTTGCCCTAAAACGTTAAAAAAAAAAGGTTCGGATTAAACATGAAACTTTTTTGTTTGCGCGCCTAAAAATTCTCTAAAAACAAGCTTGACGACATTTGAAATATATTCTGCAACTAATCAAGTGTAATGAAAGGTTCTTTTGGCGTTTCTTGGATGCGCAGAGCCTAAAATTTAAACATAGCGAAATAAGCTTCGAAAAAGGATTTGAAGAAAATGTTACCAAAAGTGTGTAGGATGAATCATAAAAATTTCGTGTTTGCGCTCTTGAAAACTATCCAAAAACAAGCTGGGCGGAATTCTGGACGTATTTTGCGACTATTTAACTGCAATGATAGGGTGTTTTTTGCTATTGCGGGATGCGCAAAAGCCAAAATTTCTACTTACTTTAGTAAGCCCAATCAGAGTTTGCCCTAAAACGTTAAAAAAAAAAGGTTCGGATTAAACATGAAACTTTTTTGTTTGCGCGCCTAAAAATTCTCTAAAAACAAGCTTGACGACATTTGAAATATATTCTGCAACTAATCAAGTGTAATGAAAGGTTCTTTTGGCGTTTCTTGGATGCGCAGAGCCTTAAATTTAAACATAGCGAAATAAGCTTCGAAAAAGGATTTGAAGAAAATGTTACCAAAAGTGTGTAGGATGAATCATAAAAATTTCGTGTTTGCGCTCTTGAAAACTATCCAAAAACAAGCTGGGCGGAATTCTGGACGTATTTTGCGACTATTTAAGTGCAATGATAGGGTGTTTTTTGCTATTGCGGGATGCGCAAAAGCCAAAATTTCTACTTACTTTAGTAAGCCCAATCAGAGTTTGCCCTAAAACGTTAAAAAAAAAAGGTTCGGATTAAACATGATACTTTTTTGTTTGCGCGCCTAAAAATACTCTAAAAACAAGCTTGACGACATTTGAAATATATTCTGCAACTAATCAAGTGTAATGAAAGGTTCTTTTGGCGTTTCTTGGATGCGCAGAGCCTAAAATTTAAACATAGCGAAATAAGCTTGGAAAAAGGATTTGAAGAAAATGTTACCAAAAGTGTGTAGGATGAATCATAAAAATTTCGTGTTTGCGCTCTTGAAAACTATCCAAAAACAAGCTGGGCGTAATTCTGGACGTATTTTGCGACTATTTAACTGCAATGATAGGGTGTTTTTTGCTATTGCGGGATGCGCAAAAGCCAAAATTTCTACTTACTTTAGTAAGCCCAATCAGAGTTTGCCCTAAAACGTTAAAAAAAAAAGGTTCGGATTAAACATGAAACTTTTTTGTTTGCGCGCCTAAAAATTCTCTAAAAACAAGCTTGACGACATTTGAAATATATTCTGCAACTAATCAAGTGTAATGAAAGGTTCTTTTGGCGTTTCTTGGATGCGCAGAGCCTAAAATTTAAACATAGCGAAATAAGCTTCGAAAAAGGATTTGAAGAAAATGTTACCAAAAGTGTGTAGGATGAATCATAAAAATTTCGTGTTTGCGCTCTTGAAAACTATCCAAAAACAAGCTGGGCGTAATTCTGGACGTATTTTGCGACTATTTAACTGCAATGATAGGGTGTTTTTTGCTATTGCGGGATGCGCAAAAGCCAAAATTTCTACTTACTTTAGTAAGCCCAATCAGAGTTTGCCCTAAAACGTTAAAAAAAAATGGTTCGGATTAAACATGAAACTTTTTTGTTTGCGCGCCTAAAAATTCTCTAAAACCAAGCTTGACGACATTTGAAATATATTCTGCAACTAATCAAGTGTAATGAAAGGTTCTTTTGGCGTTTCTTGGATGCGCAGAGCCTAAAATTTAAACATAGCGAAATAAGCTTCGAAAAAGGATTTGAAGAAAATGTTACCAAAAGTGTGTAGGATGAATCATAAAAATTTCGTGTTTGCGCTCTTGAAAACTATCCAAAAACAAGCTGGGCGTAATTCTGGACGTTTTTTGCGACTATTTAACTGCAATGATAGGGTGTTTTTTGCTATTGCGGGATGCGCAAACGCCAAAATTTCTACTTACTTTAGTAAGCCCAATCAGAGTTTGCCCTAAAACGTTAAAAAAAAAAGGTTCGGATTAAACATGAAACTTTTTTGTTTGCGCGCCTAAAAATTCTCTAAAAACAAGCTTGACGACATTTGAAATATATTCTGCAACTAATCAAGTGTAATGAAAGGTTCTTTTGGCGTTTCTTGGATGCGCAGAGCCTAAAATTTAAACATAGCGAAATAAGCTTCGAAAAAGGATTTGAAGAAAATGTTTCCAAAAGTGTGTAGGATGAATCATAAAAATTTCGTGTTTGCGCTCTTGAAAACTATCCAAAAACAAGCTGGGCGTAATTCTGGACGTATTTTGCGACTATTTAACTGCAATGATAGGGTGTTTTTTGCTATTGCGGGATGCGCAAAAGCCAAAATTTCTACTTACTTTAGTAAGCCCAATCAGAGTTTGCCCTAAAACGTTAAAAAAAAAAGGTTCGGATTAAACATGAAACTTTTTTGTTTGCGCGCCTAAAAATTCTCTAAAACCAAGCTTGACGACATTTGAAATATATTCTGCAACTAATCAAGTGTAATGAAAGGTTCTTTTGGCGTTTCTTGGATGCGCAGAGCCTAAAATTTAAACATAGCGAAATAAGCTTCGAAAAAGGATTTGAAGAAAATGTTACCAAAAGTGTGTAGGATGAATCATAAAAATTTCGTGTTTGCGCTCTTGAAAACTATCCAAAAACAAGCTGGGCGTAATTCTGGACGTTTTTTGCGACTATTTAACTGCAATGATAGGGTGTTTTTTGCTATTGCGGGATGCGCAAACGCCAAAATTTCTACTTACTTTAGTAAGCCCAATCAGAGTTTGCCCTAAAACGTTAAAAAAAAAAGGTTCGGATTAAACATGAAACTTTTTTGTTTGCGCGCCTAAAAATTCTCTAAAAACAAGCTTGACGACATTTGAAATATATTCTGCAACTAATCAAGTGTAATGAAAGGTTCTTTTGGCGTTTCATGGATGCGCAGAGCCTAAAATTTAAACATAGCGAAATAAGCTTCGAAAAAGGATTTGAAGAAAATGTTACCAAAAGTGTGTAGGATGAATCATAAAAATTTCGTGTTTGCGCTCTTGAAAACTATCCAAAAACAAGCTGGGCGTAATTCTTGACGTATTTTGCGACTATTTAACTGCAATGATAGGGTGTTTTTTGCTATTGCGGGATGCGCAAAAGCCAAAATTTCTACTTACTTTAGTAAGCCCAATCAGAGTTTGCCCTAAAACGTTAAAAAAAAAAGGTTCGGATTAAACATGAAACTTTTTTGTTTGCGCGCCTAAAAATTCTCTAAAAACAAGCTTGACGACATTTGAAATATATTCTGCAACTAATCAAGTGTAATGAAAGGTTCTTTTGGCGTTTCTTGGATGCGCAGAGCCTAAAATTTAAACATAGCGAAATAAGCTTGGAAAAAGGATTTGAAGAAAATGTTACCAAAAGTGTGTAGGATGAATCATAAAAATTTCGTGTTTGCGCTCTTGAAAACTATCCAAAAACAAGCTGGGCGGAATTCTGGACGTATTTTGCGACTATTTAACTGCAATGATAGGGTGTTTTTTGCTATTGGGGGATGCGCAAAAGCCAAAATTTCTACTTACTTTAGTAAGCCCAATCAGAGTTTGCCCTAAAACGTTAAAAAAAAAAGGTTCGGATTAAACATGAAACTTTTTTGTTTGCGCGCCTAAAAATTCTCTAAAAACAAGCTTGACGACATTTGAAATATATTCTGCAACTAATCAAGTGTAATGAAAGGTTCTTTTGGCGTTTCTTGGATGCGCAGAGCCTAAAATTTAAACATAGCGAAATAAGCTTGGAAAAAACTTTGAAGAAAATGTTACCAAAAGTGTGTAGGATGAATCATAAAAATTTCGTGTTTGCGCTCTTGAAAACTATCCAAAAACAAGCTGGGCGGAATTCTGGACGTATTTTGCGACTATTTAACTGCAATGATAGGGTGTTTTTTGCTATTGCGGGATGCGCAAAAGCCAAAATTTCTACTTACTTTAGTAAGCCCAATCAGAGTTTGCCCTAAAACGTTAAAAAAAAAAGGTTCGGATTAAACATGAAACTTTTTTGTTTGCGCGCCTAAAAATTCTCTAAAACCAAGCTTGACGACATTTTAAATATATTCTGCAACTAATCAAGTGTAATGAAAGGTTCTTTTGGCGTTTCTTGGATGCGCAGAGCCTAAAATTTAAACATAGCGAAATAAGCTTCGAAAAAGGATTTGAAGAAAATGTTACCAAAAGTGTGTAGGATGAATCATAAAAATTTCGTGTTTGCGCTCTTGAAAACTATCCAAAAACAAGCTGGGCGGAATTCTGGACGTATTTTGCGACTATTTAACTGCAATGATAGGGTGTTTTTTGCTATTGCGGGATGCGCAAAAGCCAAAATTTCTACTTACTTTAGTAAGCCCAATCAGAGTTTGTCCTAAAACGTTAAAAAAAAAGGTTCGGATTAAACATGAAACCTTTTTGTTTGCCCGCCTAAAAATTCTCTAAAAACAAGCTTGACGACATTTGAAATATATTCTGCAACTAATCAAGTGTAGTGAAAGGTTCTTTTGGCGTTTCTTGGATGCGCAGAGCCTTAAATTTAAACATAGCGAAATAAGCTTGGAAAAAGGATTTGAAGAAAATGTTACCAAAAGTGTGTAGGATGAATCATAAAAATTTCGTGTTTGCGCTCTTGAAAACTAACCAAAAACAAGCTGGGCGGAATTCTGGACGTATTTTGCGACTATTTAACTGCAATGATAGGGTGTTTTTTGCTATTGCGGGATGCGCAAAAGCCAAAATTTCTACTTACTTTAGTAAGCCCAATCAGAGTTTGCCCTAAAACGTTAAAAAAAAAAGGTTCGGATTAAACATGAAACCTTTTTGTTTGCGCGCCTAAAAATTCTCTAAAAACAAGCTTGACGACATTTGAAAGATATTCTGCAACTAATCAAGTGTAATGAAAGGTTCTTTTGGCGTTTCTTGGATGCGCAGAGCCTAAAATTTAAACATAGCGAAATAAGCTTGGAAAAAGGATTTGAAGAAAATGTTACCAAAAGTGTGTAGGATGAATCATAAAAATTTCGTGTTTGCGCTCTTGAAAACTATCCAAAAACAAGCTGGGCGGAATTCTTGACGTATTTTGCGACTATTTAACTGCAATGAAAGGGTGTTTTTTGCTATTGCGGGATGCGCAAAAGCCAAAATTTCTACTTACTTCAGTAAGCCCAATCAGAGTTTGCCCTAAAACGTTAAAAAAAAAAGGTTCGGATTAAACATGAAACTTTTTTGTTTGCGCGCCTAAAAATTCTCTAAAAACAAGCTTGACGACATTTGAAATATATTCTGCAACTAATCAAGTGTAATGAAAGGTTCTTTTGGCGTTTCTTGGATGCGCAGAGCCTAAAATTTAAACATAGCGAAATAAGCTTCGAAAAAGGATTTGAAGAAAATGTTACCAAAAGTGTGTAGGATGAATCATAAAAATTTCGTGTTTGTGCTCTTGAAAACTATCCAAAAACAAGCTGGGCGGAATACTGGACGTATTTTGCGACTATTTAACTGCAATGATAGAGTGTTTTTTGCTATTGCGGGATGCGCAAAAGCCAAAATTTCTACTTACTTTAGTAAGCCCAATCATAGTTTGCCCTAAAACGTTAAAAAAAAAAGGTTCGGATTAAACATGAAACTTTTTTGTTTGCGCGCCTAAAAATTCTCTAAAAAAAATCTGGACCATATTTTTAAGATATTATGCCACTAATCAAATGTAATTAAAGGTTCTCTGGGCGTTTCTTGGATGCGGGTAGCCCAAAATTTAAACTTAGCGAAATAAGCTTAAAAAAAGATGTTAAGAAAATGTTACCAAAAGTGTGTAGGATTAATCATAAAAATACCTTATTTGCGCACTTCGAAACTGTCTAAAGACTGGCTTGACGACATCCTGGATATATTCTTCAACTATTTCACTGTCATTAAAGGTGTTTTCTGCTTTTCCGTGATGCGCCCAACCCAAAATTTCTACCTGGTTTAGTAAGCCCAATCAAAGTTTGATTTAAAAGGTTACCAAAAAAAGGTTCGGATTAAACATGAACATTTTTTTTATGTTTGCGCGCTTAAAAACTCTCTAAAAAAAATCTGAACGATATTTTTAAGATATTATGCCACTAATCAAATGTAATTAAAGGTTCTTTGGGCGTTTCTTGGATGCGGGTAGCCCAAAATTTAAACTTAGCGAAATAAGCTTAAAAAAAGATGTTAAGAAAATGTTACCAAAAGTGTGTAGGATTAATCATAAAAATACCTTATTTGCGCACTTCGAAACTGTCTAAAGACTGGCTTGACCACATCCTGGATATATTCTTCAACTATTTCAATGTCATTAAAGGTGTTTTCTGCTTTTCCGTGATGCGCCCAACCCAAAATTTCTACCTGGTTTAGTAAGCCCAATCAAAGTTTGATTTAAAAGGTTACAAAGAAAAGGTTCGGATTAAACATGAACATTTTTTTATGTTTACGCGCTTAAAAACTCTCTAAAAAAAATCTGCACGATATTTTTAAGATTTTATGCCACTAATCAAATGTAATTAAAGGTTCTTTGGGCGTTTCTTGGATACGGGTAGCCCAAAATTTAAACTTAGCGAAATAAGGTTAAAAAAGACGTTAAGAAAATGTTACCAAAAGTGTGTAGGATTAATCATAAAAATACCTTATTTGCGCACTTCGAAACTGTCTAAAGACTGGCTTGACGACATCCTGGATATCTTCTTCAACTATTTCAATGTCATTAAAGGTGTTTTCTGCTTTTCCGGGACGCGCCCAACCCAAAATTTCTACCTGGTTTAGTAAGCCCAATCAAAGTTTGATTTAAAAGGTTACAAAAAAAAGGTTCGGATTAAACATGAACATTTTTTTATGTTTACGCGCTTAAAAACTCTCTAAAAAAAATCTGCACGATATTTTTAAGATATTATGCCACTAATCAAATGTAATTAAAGGTTCTTTGGGCGTTTCTTGGATGCGGGTAGCCCAAAATTTAAACTTAGCGAAATAAGCTTAAAAAAAGACGTTAAGAAAATGTTACCAAAAGTGTGTAGGATTAATCATAAAAATACCTTATTTGCGCACTTCGGAACTGTCTAAAGACTGGCTTGACGACATCCTGGATATATTCTTCAACTATTTCAATGTCATTATAGGTGTTTTCTGCTTTTCCGAGACGCGCCCAACCCAAAATTTCTACCTGGTTTAGTAAGCCCAATCAAAGTTTGATTTAAAAGGTTACTAAAAAAAGGGTTCAGATTAAACATGAACATTGTTTTATGTTTGCGCGTTTAAAAACTCTCTCTTAAAAAATCTGGACGATATTTTTAAGATATTATGCCACTAAACCAATGTAATTAAAGGTTCTTTGGGCGTTTCTTGGATGCGGGTAGCCCAAAATTTAAACTTAGCGAAATAAGCTTAAAAACAGATGTTAAGAAAATGTTACCAAAAGTGTGTACGATTAATCATAAAAATACCTTATTTGCGCACTTCGAAACTGTCTAAAGACTGGCTTGACCACATCCTGGATATATTCTTCAACTATTTCAATGTCATTAAAGGTTTTTTCTGCTTTTCCGGGACGCGCCCAACCCAACATTTCTACCTAGTTCAGTAAGCCCAATCAAAGTTTGATTTAACAGGGTACAAAAAAAAGGTTCGGATTAAACATGAACATTTTTTTATGTTTGCGCGCTTAAAAACTCTCTAAAAAAAATCTGCACGATATTTTTAAGATATTATGCCACTAATCAAATGTAATTAAAAGTTCTTTGGGCGTTTCTTGGATGCGGGTAGCCCAAAATTTAAACTTAGCGAAATAAGCTTAAAAAAAGATGTTAAGAAAATGTTACCAAAAGTGTGTAGGATTAATCATAAAAATACCTTATTTGCGCACTTCGAAACTGTCTAAAGACTGGCTTGACGACATCCTGGATATCTTCTTCAACTATTTCAATGTCATTAAAGGTGTTTTCTGCTTTTCCGGGACGCGCCCAACCCAAAATTTCTACCTGGTTTAGTAAGCGCAATCAAAGGTTGATTTAAAAGGTTACAAAAAAAAAGGTTCGGATTAAACATGAACATTTTTTTATGTTTGCGCGCTTAGAAACTCTCTAAAAAAAATCTGGACCATATTTTTAAGATATTATACCACTAATCAAATGTAATTAAAGGTTCTTTGGGCGTTTCTTGGAAGCGGGTAGCCCAAAATTTACACTTAGCGAAATAAGCTTAAAAAAAGACGTTGAGAAAATGTTACAAAAAGTGTGTAGGATTAATCATAAAAATACATTATTTACGCACTTCGAAACTGTCTAAAGACTGGCTTGACGACATCCTGGATATCTTCTTCAACTATTTCAATGTCATTATAGGTGTTTTCTGCTTTTCCGGGACGCGCCCAACCCAAAATCTCTACCTGGTTTAGTAAGCCCAATCAAAGTTTGATTTAAAAGGTTACAAAAAAAAAGGTTCGGATTAAACATGAACATTTTTTTATGTTTGCGCGCTTAAAAACTGTGTAAAAAAAATCTGCACGATATTTTTAAGATATTATGCCACTAATCAAATGTAATTAAAGGTTCTTTGGGCGTTTCTTGGATGCGGGTAGCCCAAAATATAAACTTAGCGAAATAAGCTTAAAAAAAGACTTTAAGAAAATGTTACCAAAAGTGTGTAGGATTAATCATAAAAATACCTTATTTGCGCACTTCGAAACTGTCTAAAGACTGGCTTGACGACATCCTGGATATATTCTTCAACTATTTCAATGTCATTATAGGTGTTTTCTGCTTTTCCGAGACGCGCTCAACCCAAAATTTCTACCTGGTTTAGTAAGCCCAATCAAAGTTTGATTTAAAAGGTTACAAAAAAAAGGTTCGGATTAAACATGAACATTGTTTTATGTTTGCGCGTTTAAAGACTCTCTCTTAAAAAATCTGGACGATATTTTTAAGATATTATGGCACTAATCCAATGTAATTAAAGGTTCTTTGGGCGTTTCTTGGATGCGGGTAGCCCAAAATTTAAACTTAGCGAAATAAGCTTAAAAAAAGATGTTAAGAAAATGTTACCAAAAGTGTGTAGGATTAATCATAAAAATACCTTATTTGCGCACTTCGAAACTGTCTATAGACTGCCTTGACTACATCCTGGATATCTTCTTCAACTATTTCAATGTCATTAAAGGTGTTTTCTGCTTTTCCGGGACGCGCCCAACCCAAAATTTCTACCTAGTTTAGTAAGCCCAATCAAAGTTGGATTTAACAGGGTACAAAAAAAAGGTTCGGATTAAACATGAACATTTTTTTATGTTTGCGCGCTTAAAAACTCTCTAAAAAAAATCTGCACGATATTTTTAAGATATTATGCCACTAATCAAATGTAATTAAAGGTTCTTTGGGCGTTTCTTGGATGCGGGTAGCCCAAAATTTAAACTTAGCGAAATAAGCTTAAAAAAAGATGTTAAGAAAATGTTACCAAAAGTGTGTAGGATTAATCAGAAAAATACCTTCTTTGCGCACTTCGAAACTGTCTAAAGACTGGCTTGACGACATCCTGGATATCTTCTTCAACTATTTCAATGTCATTAAAGGTGTTTTCTGCTTTTCCGGGACGCGCCCAACCCAAAATTTCTACCTGGTTTAGTAAGCCCAATCAAAGTTTGATTTAAAAGGTTACAAAAAAAAAGGTTCGGATTAAACATGAACATTTTTTTATGTTTGCGCGCTTAAAAACTCTCTAAAAAAAATCTGGACCATATTTTTAAGATATTATGCCACTAATCAAATGTAATTAAAAAGTTCTCTTGGCGTTTCTTGGATGCGGGTAGCCCAAAATTTAAACTTAGCGAAATAAGCTTAAAAAAAGATGTTAAGAAAATGTTACCAAAAGTGTGTAGGATTAATCATAAAAATACCTTATTTGCGCACTTCGAAACTGTCTAAAGACTGGCTTGACGACATCCTGGATATATTCTTCAACTATTTCACTGTCATTAAAGGTGTTTTCTGCTTTTCCGTGATGCGCCCAACCCAAAATTTCTACCTGGTTTAGTAAGCCCAATCAAAGTTTGATTTAAAAGGTTACCAAAAAAAGGTTCGGATTAAACATGAACATTTTTTTTATGTTTGCGCGCTTAAAAACTCTCTAAAAAAAATCTGGACGATATTTTTAAGATATTATGCCACTAATCAAATGTAATTAAAGGTTCTTTGGGCGTTTCTTGGATGCGGGTAGCCCAAAATTTAAACTTAGCGAAATAAGCTTAAAAAAAGATGTTAAGAAAATGTTACCAAAAGTGTGTAGGATTAATCATAAAAATACCTTATTTGCGCACTTCGAAACTGTCTAAAGACTGGCTTGACCACATCCTGGATATATTCTTCAACTATTTCAATGTCATTAAAGGTGTTTTCTGCTTTTCCGTGATGCGCCCAACCCAAAATTTCTACCTGGTTTAGTAAGCCCAATCAAAGTTTGATTTAAAAGGTTACTAAGAAAAGGTTCGGATTAAACATGAACATTTTTTTATGTTTACGCGCTTAAAAACTCTCTAAAAAAAATCTGCACGATATTTTTAAGATTTTATGCCACTAATCAAATGTAATTAAAGGTTCTTTGGGCGTTTCTTGGATGCGGGTAGCCCAAAATTTAAACTTAGCGAAATAAGCTTAAAAAAAGATGTTAAGAAAATGTTACCAAAAGTGTGTAGGATTAATCATAAAAATACCTTATTTGCGCACTTCGAAACTGTCTAAAGACTGGCTTGACGACATCCTGGATATCTTCTTCAACTATTTCAATGTCATTAAAGGTGTTTTCTGCTTTTCCGGGACGCGCCCAACCCAAAATTTCTACCTGGTTTAGTAAGCGCAATCAAAGGTTGATTTAAAAGGTTACAAAAAAAAAGGTTCGGATTAAACATGAACATTTTTTTATGTTTGCGCGCTTAGAAACTCTCTAAAAAAAATCTGGACCATATTTTTAAGATATTATACCACTAATCAAATGTAATTAAAGGTTCTTTGGGCGTTTCTTGGATGCGGGTAGCCCAAAATTTACACTTAGCGAAATAAGCTTAAAAAAAGACGTTGAGAAAATGTTACAAAAAGTGTGTAGGATTAATCATAAAAATACATTATTTACGCACTTCGAAACTGTCTAAAGACTGGCTTGACGACATCCTGGATATCTTCTTCAACTATTTCAATGTCATTATAGGTGTTTTCTGCTTTTCCGGGACGCGCCCAACCCAAAATCTCTACCTGGTTTAGTAAGCCCAATCAAAGTTTGATTTAAAAGGTTACAAAAAAAAAGGTTCGGATTAAACATGAACATTTTTTTATGTTTGCGCGATTAAAAACTGTGTAAAAAAAATCTGCACGATATTTTTAAGATATTATGCCACTAATCAAATGTAATTAAAGGTTCTTTGGGCGTTTCTTGGATGCGGGTAGCCCAAAATATAAACTTAGCGAAATAAGCTTAAAAAAAGACTTTAAGAAAATGTTACCAAAAGTGTGTAGGATGAATCATAAAAATTTCGTGTTTGCGCTCTTGAAAACTATCCAAAAACAAGCTGGGCCGAATTCTGGACGTATTTTGCGACTATTTAACTGCAATGACAGGGTGTTTTTTGCTATTGCGGGATGCGCAAAAGCCAAAATTTCTACTTACTTTAGTAAGCCCAATGAGAGTTTGCCCTAAAACGTTAAAAAAAAAAAAGGTTCGGATTAAACATGAAACTTTTTTGTTTGCGCGCCTAAAAATTCTCTAAAAACAAGCTTGACGACATTTGAAATATATTTTGCAACTAATCAAGTGTAATGAAAGGTTCTTTTGGCGTTTCTTGGATGCGCAGAGCCTAAAATTTAAACATAGCGAAATAAGCTTGGAAAAAGGATTTGAAGAAAATGTTACCAAAAGTGTGTAGGATGAATCATAAAAATTTCGTGTTTGCGCTCTTGAAAACTATCCAAAAACAAGCTGGGCGGAATTCTGGACGTATTTTGCGACTATTTAACTGCAATGATAGGGTGTTTTTTGCTATTGCGGGATGCGCAAAAGCCAAAATTTCTACTTACTTTAGTAAGCCCAATCAGAGTTTGCCCTAAAACGTTTAAAAAAAAAGGTTCGGATTAAACATGAAACTTTTTTGTTTGCGCGCCTAAAAATTCTCTAAAAACAAGCTTGACGACATTTGAAATATATTTTGCAACTAATCAAGTGTAATGAAAGGTTCTTTTGGCGTTTCTTGGATGCGCAGAGCCTAAAATTTAAACATAGCGAAATAAGCTTGGAAAAAGGATTTGAAGAAAATGTTACCAAAAGTGTGTAGGATGAATCATAAAAATTTCGTGTTTGCGCTGTTGAAAACTATCCAAAAACAAGCTGGGCGTAATTTTGGACGTATTTTGCGACTATTTAACTGCAATGATAGGGTGTTTTTTGCTATTGCGGGATGCGCAAAAGCCAAAATTTCTACTTACTTTAGTAAGCCCAATCAGAGTTTGCCCTAAAACGTTAAAAAAAAAAGGTTCGGATTAAACATGAAACTTTTTTGTTTGCGCGCCTAAAAATTCTCTAAAAACAAGCTTGACGACATTTGAAATATATTCTGCAACTAATCAAGTGTAATGAAAGGTTCTTTTGGCGTTTCTTGGATGCGCAGAGCCTTAAATTTAAACATAGCGAAATAAGCTTCGAAAAAGGATTTGAAGAAAATGTTACCAAAAGTGTGTAGGATGAATCATAAAAATTTCGTGTTTGCGCTCTTGAAAACTATCCAAAAACAAGCTGGGCGGAATTCTGGACGTATTTTGCGACTATTTAACTGCAATGATAGGGTGTTTTTTGCTATTGCGGGATGCGCAAAAGCCAAAATTTCTACTTACTTTAGTAAGCCCAACCAGAGTTTGCTCTAAAACGTTAAAAAAAAAAGGTTCGGATTAAACATGAAACTTTTTTGTTTGCGCGCCTAAAAATTCTCTAAAAACAAGCTTGACGACATTTGAAATATATTCTGCAACTAATCAAGTGTAATGAAAGGTTCTTTTGGCGTTTCTTGGATGCGCAGAGCCTAAAATTTAAACATAGCGAAATAAGCTTCGAAAAAGGATTTGAAGAAAATGTTACCAAAAGTGTGTAGGATGAATCATAAAAATTTCGTGTTTGCGCTCTTGAAAACTATCCAAAAACAAGCTGGGCGTAATTCTGGACGTATTTTGCG
This sequence comes from Porites lutea, assembly GCF_958299795.1. Taxonomy (NCBI): domain Eukaryota; kingdom Metazoa; phylum Cnidaria; class Anthozoa; order Scleractinia; family Poritidae; genus Porites; species Porites lutea. The sequence continues at coordinate 236,721 of NC_133202.1, read as the reverse complement.
ACTATTTAACTGCAATGATAGGGTGTTTTTTGCTATTGCGGGATGCGCAAAAGCCAAAATTTCTACTTACTTTAGTAAGCCCAATCAGAGTTTGCCCTAAAACGTTAAAAAAAAAAGGTTCGGATTAAACATGAAACTTTTTTGTTTGCGCGCCTAAAAATTCTCTGAAAACAAGCTTGACGACATTTGAAATATATTCTGCAACTAATCAAGTGTAATGAAAGGTTCTTTTGGCGTTTCTTGGATGCGCAGAGCCTAAAATTTAAACATAGCGAAATAAGCTTGGAAAAAGGATTTGAAGAAAATGTTACCAAAAGTGTGTAGGATGAATCATAAAAATTTCGTGTTTGCGCTCTTGAAAACTATCCAAAAACAAGCTGGGCGGAATTCTGGACGTATTTTGCGACTATTTAACTGCAATGATAGGGTGTTTTTTGCTATTGCGGGATGCGCAAAAGCCAAAATTTCTACTTACTTTAGTAAGCCCAATCAGAGTTTGCCCTAAAACGTTAAAAAAAAAAGGTTCGGATTAAACATGAAACTTTTTTGTTTGCGCGCCTAAAAGTTCTCTAAAAACAAGCTTGACGACATTTGAAATATATTCTGCAACTAATCAAGTGTAATGAAAGGTTCCTTTGGCGTTTCTTGGATGCGCAGAGCCTAAAATTTAAACATAGCGAAATAAGCTTCGAAAAAGGATTTGAAGAAAATGTTACCAAAAGTGTGTAGGATGAATCATAAAAATTTCGTGTTTGCGCTCTTGAAAACTATCCAAAAACAAGCTGGGCGTAATTCTGGACGTATTTTGCGACTATTTAACTGCAATGATAGGGTGTTTTTTGCTATTGCGGGATGCGCAAAAGCCAAAATTTCTACTTACTTTAGTAAGCCCAATCAGAGTTTGCCCTAAAACGTTAAAAAAAAAAGGTTCGGATTAAACATGAAACTTTTTTGTTTGCGCGCCTAAAAATTCTCTAAAAACAAGCTTGACGACATTTGAAATATATTCTGCAACTAATCAAGTGTAATGAAAGGTTCTTTTTGCGTTTCTTGGATGCGCAGAGCCTAAAATTTAAACATAGCGAAATAAGCTTCGAAAAAGGATTTGAAGAAAATGTTACCAAAAGTGTGTAGGATGAATCATAAAAATTTCGTGTTTGCGCTCTTGAAAACTATCCAAAAACAAGCTGGGCGGAATTCTGGACGTATTTTGCGACTATTTAAGTGCAATGATAGGGTGTTTTTTGCTATTGGGGGATGCGCAAAAGCCAAAATTTCTACTTACTTTAGTAAGCCCAATCAGAGTTTGCCCTAAAACGTTAAAAAAAAAAGGTTCGGATTAAACATGAAACTTTTTTGTTTGCGCGCCTAAAAATTCTCTAAAAACAAGCTTGACGACATTTGAAATATATTCTGCAACTAATCAAGTGTAATGAAAGGTTCTTTTGGCGTTTCTTGGATGCGCAGAGCCTAAAATTTAAACATAGCGAAATAAGCTTCGAAAAAGGATTTGAAGAAAATGTTACCAAAAGTGTGTAGGATGAATCATAAAAATTTCGTGTTTGCGCTCTTGAAAACTATCCAAAAACAAGCTGGGCGGAATTCTGGACGTATTTTGCGACTATTTAACTGCAATGATAGGGTGTTTTTTGCTATTGCGGGATGCGCAAAAGCCAAAATTTCTACTTACTTTAGTAAGCCCAATCAGAGTTTGCCCTAAAACGTTAAAAAAAAAAGGTTCGGATTAAACATGAAACTTTTTTGTTTGCGCGCCTAAAAATTCTCTAAAAACAAGCTTGACGACATTTGAAATATATTCTGCAACTAATCAAGTGTAATGAAAGGTTCTTTTGGCGTTTCTTGGATGCGCAGAGCCTTAAATTTAAACATAGCGAAATAAGCTTGGAAAAAGGATTTGAAGAAAATGTTACCAAAAGTGTGTAGGATGAATCATAAAAATTTCGTGTTTGCGCTCTTGAAAACTATCCAAAAACAAGCTGGGCGTAATTCTGGACGTATTTTGCGACTATTTAACTGCAATGATAGGGTGTTTTTTGCTATTGCGGGATGCGCAAAAGCCAAAATTTCTACTTACTTTAGTAAGCCCAATCAGAGTTTGCCCTAAAACGTTAAAAAAAAAAGGTTCGGATTAAACATGAAACTTTTTTGTTTGCGCGCCTAAAAATTCTCTAAAAACAAGCTTGACGACATTTGAAATATATTCTGCATCTAATCAAGTGTAATGAAAGGTTCTTTTGGCGTTTCTTGGATGCGCAGAGCCTAAAATTTAAACATAGCGAAATAAGCTTCGAAAAAGGATTTGAAGAAAATGTTACCAAAAGTGTGTAGGATGAATCATAAAAATTTCGTGTTTGCGCTCTTGAAAACTATCCAAAAACAAGCTGAACGTAATTCTGGACGTATTTTGCGACTATTTAACTGCAATGATAGGGTGTTTTTTGCTATTGCGGGATGCGCAAAAGCCAAAATTTCTACTTACTTTAGTAAGCCCAATCAGAGTTTGCCCTAAAACGTTAAAAAAAAATGGTTCGGATTAAACATGAAACTTTTTTGTTTGCGCGCCTAAAAATTCTCTAAAACCAAGCTTGACGACATTTAAAATATATTCTGCAACTAATCAAGTGTAATGAAAGGTTCTTTTGGCGTTTCTTGGATGCGCAGAGCCTAAAATTTAAACATAGCGAAATAAGCTTGGAAAAAGGATTTGAAGAAAATGTTACCAAAAGTGTGTAGGATGAATCATAAAAATTTCGTGTTTGCGCTCTTGAAAACTATCCAAAAACAAGCTGGGCGTAATTCTGGACGTATTTTGCGACTATTTAACTGCAATGATAGGGTGTTTTTTGCTATTGCGGGATGCGCAAAAGCCAAAATTTCTACTTACTTTAGTAAGCCCAATCAGAGTTTGCCCTAAAACGTTAAAAAAAAATGGTTCGGATTAAACCTGAAACTTTTTTGTTTGCGCGCCTAAAAATTCTCTAAAACCAAGCTTGACGACATTTGAAATATATTCTGCAACTAATCAAGTGTAATGAAAGGTTCTTTTGGCGTTTCTTGGATGCGCAGAGCCTAAAATTTAAACATAGCGAAATAAGCTTCGAAAAAGGATTTGAAGAAAATGTTACCAAAAGTGTGTAGGATGAATCATAAAAATTTCGTGTTTGCGCTCTTGAAAACTATCCAAAAACAAGCTGGGCGTAATTCTGGACGTTTTTTGCGACTATTTAACAGCAATGATAGGGTGTTTTTTGCTATTGCGGGATGCGCAAACGCCAAAATTTCTACTTACTTTAGTAAGCCCAATCAGAGTTTGCCCTAAAACGTTAAAAAAAAAAGGTTCGGATTAAACATGAAACTTTTTTGTTTGCGCGCCTAAAAATTCTCTAAAAACAAGCTTGACGACATTTGAAATATATTCTGCAACTAATCAAGTGTAATGAAAGGTTCTTTCGGCGTTTCATGGATGCGCAGAGCCTAAAATTTAAACATAGCGAAATAAGCTTCGAAAAAGGATTTGAAGAAAATGTTACCAAAAGTGTGTAGGATGAATCATAAAAATTTCGTGTTTGCGCTCTTGAAAACTATCCAAAAACAAGCTGGGCGTAATTCTTGACGTATTTTGCGACTATTTAACTGCAATGATAGGGTGTTTTTTGCTATTGCGGGATGCGCAAAAGCCAAAATTTCTACTTACTTTAGTAAGCCCAATCAGAGTTTGCCCTAAAACGTTAAAAAAAAAAGGTTCGGATTAAACATGAAACTTTTTTGTTTGCGCGCCTAAAAATTCTCTAAAAACAAGCTTGACGACATTTGAAATATATTCTGCAACTAATCAAGTGTAATGAAAGGTTCTTTTGGCGTTTCTTGGATGCGCAGAGCCTAAAATTTAAACATAGCGAAATAAGCTTGGAAAAAGGATTTGAAGAAAATGTTACCAAAAGTGTGTAGGATGAATCATAAAAATTTCGTGTTTGCGCTCTTGAAAACTATCCAAAAACAAGCTGGGCGGAATTCTGGACGTATTTTGCGACTATTTAAGTGCAATGATAGGGTGTTTTTTGCTATTGGGGGATGCGCAAAAGCCAAAATTTCTACTTACTTTAGTAAGCCCAATCAGAGTTTGCCCTAAAACGTTAAAAAAAAAAGGTTCGGATTAAACATGAAACTTTTTTGTTTGCGCGCCTAAAAATTCTCTAAAAACAAGCTTGACGACATTTGAAATATATTCTGCAACTAATCAAGTGTAATGAAAGGTTCTTTTGGCGTTTCTTGGATGCGCAGAGCCTAAAATTTAAACATAGCGAAATAAGCTTGGAAAAAGGATTTGAAGAAAATGTTACCAAAAGTGTGTAGGATGAATCATAAAAATTTCGTGTTTGCGCTCTTGAAAACTATCCAAAAACAAGCTGGGCGGAATTCTGGACGTATTTTGCGACTATTTAACTGCAATGATAGGGTGTTTTTTGCTATTGCGGGATGCGCAAAAGCCAAAATTTCTACTTACTTTAGTAAGCCCAATCAGAGTTTGCCCTAAAACGTTAAAAAAAAAAGGTTCGGATTAAACATGAAACTTTTTTGTTTGCGCGCCTAAAAATTCTCTAAAACCAAGCTTGACGACATTTGAAATATATTCTGCAACTAATCAAGTGTAATGAAAGGTTCTTTTGGCGTTTCTTGGATGCGCAGAGCCTAAAATTTAAACATAGCGAAATAAGCTTCGAAAAAGGATTTGAAGAAAATGTTACCAAAAGTGTGTAGGATGAATCATAAAAATTTCGTGTTTGCGCTCTTGAAAACTATCCAAAAACAAGCTGGGCGGAATTCTGGACGTATTTTGCGACTATTTAACTGCAATGATAGGGTGTTTTTTGCTATTGCGGGATGCGCAAAAGCCAAAATTTCTACTTACTTTAGTAAGCCCAATCAGAGTTTGTCCTAAAACGTTAAAAAAAAAGGTTCGGATTAAACATGAAACCTTTTTGTTTGCCCGCCTAAAAATTCTCTAAAAACAAGCTTGACGACATTTGAAATATATTCTGCAACTAATCAAGTGTAGTGAAAGGTTCTTTTGGCGTTTCTTGGATGCGCAGAGCCTTAAATTTAAACATAGCGAAATAAGCTTGGAAAAAGGATTTGAAGAAAATGTTACCAAAAGTGTGTAGGATGAATCATAAAAATTTCGTGTTTGCGCTCTTGAAAACTAACCAAAAACAAGCTGGGCGGAATTCTGGACGTATTTTGCGACTATTTAACTGCAATGATAGGGTGTTTTTTGCTATTGCGGGATGCGCAAAAGCCAAAATTTCTACTTACTTTAGTAAGCCCAATCAGAGTTTGCCCTAAAACGTTAAAAAAAAAAGGTTCGGATTAAACATGAAACCTTTTTGTTTGCGCGCCTAAAAATTCTCTAAAAACAAGCTTGACGACATTTGAAAGATATTCTGCAACTAATGAAGTGTAATGAAAGGTTCTTTTGGCGTTTCTTGGATGCGCAGAGCCTAAAATTTAAACATAGCGAAATAAGCTTCGAAAAAGGATTTGAAGAAAATGTTACCAAAAGTGTGTAGGATGAATCATAAAAATTTCGTGTTTGTGCTCTTGAAAACTATCCAAAAACAAGCTGGGCGGAATACTGGACGTATTTTGCGACTATTTAACTGCAATGATAGAGTGTTTTTTGCTATTGCGGGATGCGCAAAAGCCAAAATTTCTACTTACTTTAGTAAGCCCAATCATAGTTTGCCCTAAAACGTTAAAAAAAAAAGGTTCGGATTAAACATGAAACTTTTTTGTTTGCGCGCCTAAAAATTCTCTAAAAAAAATCTGGACCATATTTTTAAGATATTATGCCACTAATCAAATGTAATTAAAGGTTCTCTGGGCGTTTCTTGGATGCGGGTAGCCCAAAATTTAAACTTAGCGAAATAAGCTTAAAAAAAGATGTTAAGAAAATGTTACCAAAAGTGTGTAGGATTAATCATAAAAATACCTTATTTGCGCACTTCGAAACTGTCTAAAGACTGGCTTGACCACATCCTGGATATATTCTTCAACTATTTCACTGTCATTAAAGGTGTTTTCTGCTTTTCCGTGATGCGCCCAACCCAAAATTTCTACCTGGTTTAGTAAGCCCAATCAAAGTTTGATTTAAAAGGTTACCAAAAAAAGGTTCGGATTAAACATGAACATTTTTTTTATGTTTGCGCGCTTAAAAACTCTCTAAAAAAAATCTGAACGATATTTTTAAGATATTATGCCACTAATCAAATGTAATTAAAGGTTCTTTGGGCGTTTCTTGGATGCGGGTAGCCCAAAATTTAAACTTAGCGAAATAAGCTTAAAAAAAGATGTTAAGAAAATGTTACCAAAAGTGTGTAGGATTAATCATAAAAATACCTTATTTGCGCACTTCGAAACTGTCTAAAGACTGGCTTGACCACATCCTGGATATATTCTTCAACTATTTCAATGTCATTAAAGGTGTTTTCTGCTTTTCCGTGATGCGCCCAACCCAAAATTTCTACCTGGTTTAGTAAGCCCAATCAAAGTTTGATTTAAAAGGTTACAAAGAAAAGGTTCGGATTAAACATGAACATTTTTTTATGTTTACGCGCTTAAAAACTCTCTAAAAAAAATCTGCACGATATTTTTAAGATTTTATGCCACTAATCAAATGTAATTAAAGGTTCTTTGGGCGTTTCTTGGATGCGGGTAGCCCAAAATTTAAACTTAGCGAAATAAGCTTAAAAAAGACGTTAAGAAAATGTTACCAAAAGTGTGTAGGATTAATCATAAAAATACCTTATTTGCGCACTTCGAAACTGTCTAAAGACTGGCTTGACGACATCCTGGATATCTTCTTCAACTATTTCAATGTCATTAAAGGTGTTTTCTGCTTTTCCGGGACGCGCCCAACCCAAAATTTCTACCTGGTTTAGTAAGCCCAATCAAAGTTTGATTTAAAAGGTTACAAAAAAAAGGTTCGGATTAAACATGAACATTTTTTTATGTTTACGCGCTTAAAAACTCTCTAAAAAAAATCTGCACGATATTTTTAAGATATTATGCCACTAATCAAATGTAATTAAAGGTTCTTTGGGCGTTTCTTGGATGCGGGTAGCCCAAAATTTAAACTTAGCGAAATAAGCTTAAAAAAAGACGTTAAGAAAATGTTACCAAAAGTGTGTAGGATTAATCATAAAAATACCTTATTTGCGCACTTCGGAACTGTCTAAAGACTGGCTTGACGACATCCTGGATATATTCTTCAACTATTTCAATGTCATTATAGGTGTTTTCTGCTTTTCCGAGACGCGCCCAACCCAAAATTTCTACCTGGTTTAGTAAGCCCAATCAAAGTTTGATTTAAAAGGTTACTAAAAAAAGGGTTCAGATTAAACATGAACATTGTTTTATGTTTGCGCGTTTAAAAACTCTCTCTTAAAAAATCTGGACGATATTTTTAAGATATTATGCCACTAAACCAATGTAATTAAAGGTTCTTTGGGCGTTTCTTGGATGCGGGTAGCCCAAAATTTAAACTTAGCGAAATAAGCTTAAAAACAGATGTTAAGAAAATGTTACCAAAAGTGTGTACGATTAATCATAAAAATACCTTATTTGCGCACTTCGAAACTGTCTAAAGACTGGCTTGACCACATCCTGGATATATTCTTCAACTATTTCAATGTCATTAAAGGTTTTTTCTGCTTTTCCGGGACGCGCCCAACCCAACATTTCTACCTAGTTCAGTAAGCCCAATCAAAGTTTGATTTAACAGGGTACAAAAAAAAGGTTCGTATTAAACATGAACATTTTTTTATGTTTGCGCTCTTAAAAACTCTCTAAAAAAAATCTGCACGATATTTTTAAGATATTATGCCACTAATCAAATGTAATTAAAAGTTCTTTGGGCGTTTCTTGGATGCGGGTAGCCCAAAATTTAAACTTAGCGAAATAAGCTTAAAAAAAGATGTTAAGAAAATGTTACCAAAAGTGTGTAGGATTAATCATAAAAATACCTTATTTGCGCACTTCGAAACTGTCTAAAGACTGGCTTGACGACATCCTGGATATCTTCTTCAACTATTTCAATGTCATTAAAGGTGTTTTCTGCTTTTCCGGGACGCGCCCAACCCAAAATTTCTACCTGGTTTAGTAAGCGCAATCAAAGGTTGATTTAAAAGGTTACAAAAAAAAAGGTTCGGATTAAACATGAACATTTTTTTATGTTTGCGCGCTTAGAAACTCTCTAAAAAAAATCTGGACCATATTTTTAAGATATTATACCACTAATCAAATGTAATTAAAGGTTCTTTGGGCGTTTCTTGGATGCGGGTAGCCCAAAATTTACACTTAGCGAAATAAGCTTAAAAAAAGACGTTGAGAAAATGTTACAAAAAGTGTGTAGGATTAATCATAAAAATACATTATTTACGCACTTCGAAACTGTCTAAAGACTGGCTTGACGACATCCTGGATATCTTCTTCAACTATTTCAATGTCATTATAGGTGTTTTCTGCTTTTCCGGGACGCGCCCAACCCAAAATCTCTACCTGGTTTAGTAAGCCCAATCAAAGTTTGATTTAAAAGGTTACAAAAAAAAAGGTTCGGATTAAACATGAACATTTTTTTATGTTTGCGCGCTTAAAAACTGTGTAAAAAAAATCTGCACGATATTTTTAAGATATTATGCCACTAATCAAATGTAATTAAAGGTTCTTTGGGCGTTTCTTGGATGCGGGTAGCCCAAAATATAAACTTAGCGAAATAAGCTTAAAAAAAGACTTTAAGAAAATGTTACCAAAAGTGTGTAGGATTAATCATAAAAATACCTTATTTGCGCACTTCGAAACTGTCTAAAGACTGGCTTGACGACATCCTGGATATATTCTTCAACTATTTCAATGTCATTATAGGTGTTTACTGCTTTTCCGAGACGCGCTCAACCCAAAATTTCTACCTGGTTTAGTAAGCCCAATCAAAGTTTGATTTAAAAGGTTACAAAAAAAAGGTTCGGATTAAACATGAACATTGTTTTATGTTTGCGCGTTTAAAAACTCTCTCTTAAAAAATCTGGACGATATTTTTAAGATATTATGGCACTAATCCAATGTAATTAAAGGTTCTTTGGGCGTTTCTTGGATGCGGGTAGCCCAAAATTTAAACTTAGCGAAATAAGCTTAAAAAAAGATGTTAAGAAAATGTTACCAAAAGTGTGTAGGATTAATCATAAAAATACCTTATTTGCGCACTTCGAAACTGTCTATAGACTGCCTTGACTACATCCTGGATATCTTCTTCAACTATTTCAATGTCATTAAAGGTGTTTTCTGCTTTTCCGGGACGCGCCCAACCCAAAATTTCTACCTAGTTTAGTAAGCCCAATCAAAGTTGGATTTAACAGGGTACAAAAAAAAAGGTTCGGTTTAAACATGAACATTTTTTTATGTTTGCGCGCTTAAAAACTCTCTAAAAAAAATCTGCACGATATTTTTAAGATATTATGCCACTAATCAAATGTAATTAAAGGTTCTTTGGGCGTTTCTTGGATGCGGGTAGCCCAAAATTTAAACTTAGCGAAATAAGCTTAAAAAAAGATGTTAAGAAAATGTTACCAAAAGTGTGTAGGATTAATCAGAAAAATACCTTCTTTGCGCACTTCGAAACTGTCTAAAGACTGGCTTGACGACATCCTGGATATCTTCTTCAACTATTTCAATGTCATTAAAGGTGTTTTCTGCTTTTCCGTGATGCGCCCAACCCAAAATTTCTACCTGGTTTAGTAAGCCCAATCAAAGTTTGATTTAAAAGGTTACCAAAAAAAGGTTCGGATTAAACATGAACATTTTTTTTATGTTTGCGCGCTTAAAAACTCTCTAAAAAAAATCTGAACGATATTTTTAAGATTTTATGCCACTAATCAAATGTAATTAAAGGTTCTTTGGGCGTTTCTTGGATGCGGGTAGCCCAAAATTTAAACTTAGCGAAATAAGCTTTAAAAAAGATGTTAAGAAAATGTTACCAAAAGTGTGTACGATTAATCATAAAAATACCTTATTTGCGCACTTCGAAACTGTCTAAAGACTGGCTTGACCACATCCTGGATATATTCTTCAACTATTTCAATGTCATTAAAGGTGTTTTCTGCTTTTCCGTGATGCGCCCAACCCAAAATTTCTACCTGGTTTAGTAAGCCCAATCAAAGTTTGATTTAAAAGGTTACAAAGAAAAGGTTCGGATTAAACATGAACATTTTTTTATGTTTACGCGCTTAAAAACTCTCTAAAAAAAATCTGCACGATATTTTTAAGATTTTATGCCACTAATCAAATGTAATTAAAGGTTCTTTGGGCGTTTCTTGGATGCGGGTAGCCCAAAATTTAAACTTAGCGAAATAAGCTTAAAAAAGACGTTAAGAAAATGTTACCAAAAGTGTGTAGGATTAATCATAAAAATACCTTATTTGCGCACTTCGAAACTGTCTAAAGACTGGCTTGACGACATCCTGGATATCTTCTTCAACTATTTCAATGTCATTAAAGGTGTTTTCTGCTTTTCCGGGACGCGCCCAACCCAAAATTTCTACCTGGTTTAGTAAGCCCAATCAAAGTTTGATTTAAAAGGTTACCAAAAAAAGGTTCGGATTAAACATGAACATTTTTTTTATGTTTGCGCGCTTAAAAACTCTCTAAAAAAAATCTGGACGATATTTTTAAGATATTATGCCACTAATCAAATGTAATTAAAGGTTCTTTGGGCGTTTCTTGGATGCGGGTAGCCCAAAATTTAAACTTAGCGAAATAAGCTTAAAAAAAGATGTTAAGAAAATGTTACCAAAAGTGTGTAGGATTAATCATAAAAATACCTTATTTGCGCACTTCGAAACTGTCTAAAGACTGGCTTGACCACATCCTGGATATATTCTTCAACTATTTCAATGTCATTAAAGGTGTTTTCTGCTTTTCCGTGATGCGCCCAACCCAAAATTTCTACCTGGTTTAGTAAGCCCAATCAAAGTTTGATTTAAAAGGTTACTAAGAAAAGGTTCGGATTAAACATGAACATTTTTTTATGTTTACGCGCTTAAAAACTCTCTAAAAAAAATCTGCACGATATTTTTAAGATTTTATGCCACTAATCAAATGTAATTAAAGGTTCTTTGGGCGTTTCTTGGATGCGGGTAGCCCAAAATTTAAACTTAGCGAAATAAGCTTAAAAAAAGATGTTAAGAAAATGTTACCAAAAGTGTGTAGGATTAATCATAAAAATACCTTATTTGCGCACTTCGAAACTGTCTAAAGACTGGCTTGACGACATCCTGGATATCTTCTTCAACTATTTCAATGTCATTAAAGGTGTTTTCTGCTTTTCCGGGACGCGCCCAACCCAAAATTTCTACCTGGTTTAGTAAGCGCAATCAAAGGTTGATTTAAAAGGTTACAAAAAAAAAGGTTCGGATTAAACATGAACATTTTTTTATGTTTGCGCGCTTAGAAACTCTCTAAAAAAAATCTGGACCATATTTTTAAGATATTATACCACTAATCAAATGTAATTAAAGGTTCTTTGGGCGTTTCTTGGATGCGGGTAGCCCAAAATTTACACTTAGCGAAATAAGCTTAAAAAAAGACGTTGAGAAAATGTTACAAAAAGTGTGTAGGATTAATCATAAAAATACATTATTTACGCACTTCGAAACTGTCTAAAGACTGGCTTGACGACATCCTGGATATCTTCTTCAACTATTTCAATGTCATTATAGGTGTTTTCTGCTTTTCCGGGACGCGCCCAACCCAAAATCTCTACCTGGTTTAGTAAGCCCAATCAAAGTTTGATTTAAAAGGTTACAAAAAAAAAGGTTCGGATTAAACATGAACATTTTTTTATGTTTGCGCGCTTAAAAACTGTGTAAAAAAAATCTGCACGATATTTTTAAGATATTATGCCACTAATCAAATGTAATTAAAGGTTCTTTGGGCGTTTCTTGGATGCGGGTAGCCCAAAATATAAACTTAGCGAAATAAGCTTAAAAAAAGACTTTAAGAAAATGTTACCAAAAGTGTGTAGGATGAATCATAAAAATTTCGTGTTTGCGCTCTTGAAAACTATCCAAAAACAAGCTGGGCCGAATTCTGGACGTATTTTGCGACTATTTAACTGCAATGACAGGGTGTTTTTTGCTATTGCGGGATGCGCAAAAGCCAAAATTTCTACTTACTTTAGTAAGCCCAATGAGAGTTTGCCCTAAAACGTTAAAAAAAAAAAAGGTTCGGATTAAACATGAAACTTTTTTGTTTGCGCGCCTAAAAATTCTCTAAAAACAAGCTTGACGACATTTGAAATATATTTTGCAACTAATCAAGTGTAATGAAAGGTTCTTTTGGCGTTTCTTGGATGCGCAGAGCCTAAAATTTAAACATAGCGAAATAAGCTTGGAAAAAGGATTTGAAGAAAATGTTACCAAAAGTGTGTAGGATGAATCATAAAAATTTCGTGTTTGCGCTCTTGAAAACTATCCAAAAACAAGCTGGGCGGAATTCTGGACGTATTTTGCGACTATTTAACTGCAATGATAGGGTGTTTTTTGCTATTGCGGGATGCGCAAAAGCCAAAATTTCTACTTACTTTAGTAAGCCCAATCAGAGTTTGCCCTAAAACGTTTAAAAAAAAAGGTTCGGATTAAACATGAAACTTTTTTGTTTGCGCGCCTAAAAATTCTCTAAAAACAAGCTTGACGACATTTGAAATATATTTTGCAACTAATCAAGTGTAATGAAAGGTTCTTTTGGCGTTTCTTGGATGCGCAGAGCCTAAAATTTAAACATAGCGAAATAAGCTTGGAAAAAGGATTTGAAGAAAATGTTACCAAAAGTGTGTAGGATGAATCATAAAAATTTCGTGTTTGCGCTGTTGAAAACTATCCAAAAACAAGCTGGGCGTAATTTTGGACGTATTTTGCGACTATTTAACTGCAATGATAGGGTGTTTTTTGCTATTGCGGGATGCGCAAAAGCCAAAATTTCTACTTACTTTAGTAAGCCCAATCAGAGTTTGCCCTAAAACGTTAAAAAAAAAAGGTTCGGATTAAACATGAAACTTTTTTGTTTGCGCGCCTAAAAATTCTCTAAAAACAAGCTTGACGACATTTGAAATATATTCTGCAACTAATCAAGTGTAATGAAAGGTTCTTTTGGCGTTTCTTGGATGCGCAGAGCCTTAAATTTAAACATAGCGAAATAAGCTTCGAAAAAGGATTTGAAGAAAATGTTACCAAAAGTGTGTAGGATGAATCATAAAAATTTCGTGTTTGCGCTCTTGAAAACTATCCAAAAACAAGCTGGGCGGAATTCTGGACGTATTTTGCGACTATTTAACTGCAATGATAGGGTGTTTTTTGCTATTGCGGGATGCGCAAAAGCCAAAATTTCTACTTACTTTAGTAAGCCCAACCAGAGTTTGCTCTAAAACGTTAAAAAAAAAAGGTTCGGATTAAACATGAAACTTTTTTGTTTGCGCGCCTAAAAATTCTCTAAAAACAAGCTTGACGACATTTGAAATATATTCTGCAACTAATCAAGTGTAATGAAAGGTTCTTTTGGCGTTTCTTGGATGCGCAGAGCCTAAAATTTAAACATAGCGAAATAAGCTTCGAAAAAGGATTTGAAGAAAATGTTACCAAAAGTGTGTAGGATGAATCATAAAAATTTCGTGTTTGCGCTCTTGAAAACTATCCAAAAACAAGCTGGGCGTAATTCTGGACGTATTTTGCGACTATTTAACTGCAATGATAGGGTGTTTTTTGCTATTGCGGGATGCGCAAAAGCCAAAATTTCTACTTACTTTAGTAAGCCCAATCAGAGTTTGCCCTAAAACGTTAAAAAAAAAAGGTTCGGATTAAACATGAAACTTTTTTGTTTGCGCGCCTAAAAATTCTCTGAAAACAAGCTTGACGACATTTGAAATATATTCTGCAACTAATCAAGTGTAATGAAAGGTTCTTTTGGCGTTTCTTGGATGCGCAGAGCCTAAAATTTAAACATAGCGAAATAAGCTTGGAAAAAGGATTTGAAGAAAATGTTACCAAAAGTGTGTAGGATGAATCATAAAAATTTCGTGTTTGCGCTCTTGAAAACTATCCAAAAACAAGCTGGGCGGAATTCTGGACGTATTTTGCGACTATTTAACTGCAATGATAGGGTGTTTTTTGCTATTGCGGGATGCGCAAAAGCCAAAATTTCTACTTACTTTAGTAAGCCCAATCAGAGTTTGCCCTAAAACGTTAAAAAAAAAAGGTTCGGATTAAACATGAAACTTTTTTGTTTGCGCGCCTAAAAGTTCTCTAAAAACAAGCTTGACGACATTTGAAATATATTCTGCAACTAATCAAGTGTAATGAAAGGTTCCTTTGGCGTTTCTTGGATGCGCAGAGCCTAAAATTTAAACATAGCGAAATAAGCTTCGAAAAAGGATTTGAAGAAAATGTTACCAAAAGTGTGTAGGATGAATCATAAAAATTTCGTGTTTGCGCTCTTGAAAACTATCCAAAAACAAGCTGGGCGTAATTCTGGACGTATTTTGCGACTATTTAACTGCAATGATAGGGTGTTTTTTGCTATTGCGGGATGCGCAAAAGCCAAAATTTCTACTTACTTTAGTAAGCCCAATCAGAGTTTGCCCTAAAACGTTAAAAAAAAAAGGTTCGGATTAAACATGAAACTTTTTTGTTTGCGCGCCTAAAAATTCTCTAAAAACAAGCTTGACGACATTTGAAATATATTCTGCAACTAATCAAGTGTAATGAAAGGTTCTTTTGGCGTTTCTTGGATGCGCAGAGCCTAAAACTTAAACATAGCGAAATAAGCTTCGAAAAAGGATTTGAAGAAAATGTTACCAAAAGTGTGTAGGATGAATCATAAAAATTTCGTGTTTGCGCTCTTGAAAACTATCCAAAAACAAGCTGGGCGTAATTCTTGACGTATTTTGCGACTATTTAACTGCAATGATAGGGTGTTTTTTGCTATTGCGGGATGCGCAAAAGCCAAAATTTCTACTTACTTTAGTAAGCCCAATCAGAGTTTGCCCTAAAACGTTAAAAAAAAAAGGTTCGGATTAAACATGAAACTTTTTTGTTTGCGCGCCTAAAAATTCTCTAAAAACAAGCTTGACGACATTTGAAATATATTCTGCAACTAATCAAGTGTAATGAAAGGTTCTTTTTGCGTTTCTTGGATGCGCAGAGCCTAAAATTTAAACATAGCGAAATAAGCTTCGAAAAAGGATTTGAAGAAAATGTTACCAAAAGTGTGTAGGATGAATCATAAAAATTTCGTGTTTGCGCTCTTGAAAACTATCCAAAAACAAGCTGGGCGGAATTCTGGACGTATTTTGCGACTATTTAAGTGCAATGATAGGGTGTTTTTTGCTATTGGGGGATGCGCAAAAGCCAAAATTTCTACTTACTTTAGTAAGCCCAATCAGAGTTTGCCCTAAAACGTTAAAAAAAAAAGGTTCGGATTAAACATGAAACTTTTTTGTTTGCGCGCCTAAAAATTCTCTAAAAACAAGCTTGACGACATTTGAAATATATTCTGCAACTAATCAAGTGTAATGAAAGGTTCTTTTGGCGTTTCTTGGATGCGCAGAGCCTAAAATTTAAACATAGCGAAATAAGCTTCGAAAAAGGATTTGAAGAAAATGTTACCAAAAGTGTGTAGGATGAATCATAAAAATTTCGTGTTTGCGCTCTTGAAAACTATCCAAAAACAAGCTGGGCGGAATTCTGGACGTATTTTGCGACTATTTAACTGCAATGATAGGGTGTTTTTTGCTATTGCGGGATGCGCAAAAGCCAAAATTTCTACTTACTTTAGTAAGCCCAATCAGAGTTTGCCCTAAAACGTTAAAAAAAAAAGGTTCGGATTAAACATGAAACTTTTTTGTTTGCGCGCCTAAAAATTCTCTAAAAACAAGCTTGACGACATTTGAAATATATTCTGCAACTAATCAAGTGTAATGAAAGGTTCTTTTGGCGTTTCTTGGATGCGCAGAGCCTTAAATTTAAACATAGCGAAATAAGCTTGGAAAAAGGATTTGAAGAAAATGTTACCAAAAGTGTGTAGGATGAATCATAAAAATTTCGTGTTTGCGCTCTTGAAAACTATCCAAAAACAAGCTGGGCGTAATTCTGGACGTATTTTGCGACTATTTAACTGCAATGATAGGGTGTTTTTTGCTATTGCGGGATGCGCAAAAGCCAAAATTTCTACTTACTTTAGTAAGCCCAATCAGAGTTTGCCCTAAAACGTTAAAAAAAAAAGGTTCGGATTAAACATGAAACTTTTTTGTTTGCGCGCCTAAAAATTCTCTAAAAACAAGCTTGACGACATTTGAAATATATTCTGCATCTAATCAAGTGTAATGAAAGGTTCTTTTGGCGTTTCTTGGATGCGCAGAGCCTAAAATTTAAACATAGCGAAATAAGCTTCGAAAAAGGATTTGAAGAAAATGTTACCAAAAGTGTGTAGGATGAATCATAAAAATTTCGTGTTTGCGCTCTTGAAAACTATCCAAAAACAAGCTGAACGTAATTCTGGACGTATTTTGCGACTATTTAACTGCAATGATAGGGTGTTTTTTGCTATTGCGGGATGCGCAAAAGCCAAAATTTCTACTTACTTTAGTAAGCCCAATCAGAGTTTGCCCTAAAACGTTAAAAAAAAATGGTTCGGATTAAACATGAAACTTTTTTGTTTGCGCGCCTAAAAATTCTCTAAAACCAAGCTTGACGACATTTAAAATATATTCTGCAACTAATCAAGTGTAATGAAAGGTTCTTTTGGCGTTTCTTGGATGCGCAGAGCCTAAAATTTAAACATAGCGAAATAAGCTTGGAAAAAGGATTTGAAGAAAATGTTACCAAAAGTGTGTAGGATGAATCATAAAAATTTCGTGTTTGCGCTCTTGAAAACTATCCAAAAACAAGCTGGGCGTAATTCTGGACGTATTTTGCGACTATTTAACTGCAATGATAGGGTGTTTTTTGCTATTGCGGGATGCGCAAAAGCCAAAATTTCTACTTACTTTAGTAAGCCCAATCAGAGTTTGCCCTAAAACGTTAAAAAAAAATGGTTCGGATTAAACCTGAAACTTTTTTGTTTGCGCGCCTAAAAATTCTCTAAAACCAAGCTTGACGACATTTGAAATATATTCTGCAACTAATCAAGTGTAATGAAAGGTTCTTTTGGCGTTTCTTGGATGCGCAGAGCCTAAAATTTAAACATAGCGAAATAAGCTTCGAAAAAGGATTTGAAGAAAATGTTACCAAAAGTGTGTAGGATGAATCATAAAAATTTCGTGTTTGCGCTCTTGAAAACTATCCAAAAACAAGCTGGGCGTAATTCTGGACGTTTTTTGCGACTATTTAACAGCAATGATAGGGTGTTTTTTGCTATTGCGGGATGCGCAAACGCCAAAATTTCTACTTACTTTAGTAAGCCCAATCAGAGTTTGCCCTAAAACGTTAAAAAAAAAAGGTTCGGATTAAACATGAAACTTTTTTGTTTGCGCGCCTAAAAATTCTCTAAAAACAAGCTTGACGACATTTGAAATATATTCTGCAACTAATCAAGTGTAATGAAAGGTTCTTTCGGCGTTTCATGGATGCGCAGAGCCTAAAATTTAAACATAGCGAAATAAGCTTCGAAAAAGGATTTGAAGAAAATGTTACCAAAAGTGTGTAGGATGAATCATAAAAATTTCGTGTTTGCGCTCTTGAAAACTATCCAAAAACAAGCTGGGCGTAATTCTTGACGTATTTTGCGACTATTTAACTGCAATGATAGGGTGTTTTTTGCTATTGCGGGATGCGCAAAAGCCAAAATTTCTACTTACTTTAGTAAGCCCAATCAGAGTTTGCCCTAAAACGTTAAAAAAAAAAGGTTCGGATTAAACATGAAACTTTTTTGTTTGCGCGCCTAAAAATTCTCTAAAAACAAGCTTGACGACATTTGAAATATATTCTGCAACTAATCAAGTGTAATGAAAGGTTCTTTTGGCGTTTCTTGGATGCGCAGAGCCTAAAATTTAAACATAGCGAAATAAGCTTGGAAAAAGGATTTGAAGAAAATGTTACCAAAAGTGTGTAGGATGAATCATAAAAATTTCGTGTTTGCGCTCTTGAAAACTATCCAAAAACAAGCTGGGCGGAATTCTGGACGTATTTTGCGACTATTTAAGTGCAATGATAGGGTGTTTTTTGCTATTGGGGGATGCGCAAAAGCCAAAATTTCTACTTACTTTAGTAAGCCCAATCAGAGTTTGCCCTAAAACGTTAAAAAAAAAAGGTTCGGATTAAACATGAAACTTTTTTGTTTGCGCGCCTAAAAATTCTCTAAAAACAAGCTTGACGACATTTGAAATATATTCTGCAACTAATCAAGTGTAATGAAAGGTTCTTTTGGCGTTTCTTGGATGCGCAGAGCCTAAAATTTAAACATAGCGAAATAAGCTTGGAAAAAGGATTTGAAGAAAATGTTACCAAAAGTGTGTAGGATGAATCATAAAAATTTCGTGTTTGCGCTCTTGAAAACTATCCAAAAACAAGCTGGGCGGAATTCTGGACGTATTTTGCGACTATTTAACTGCAATGATAGGGTGTTTTTTGCTATTGCGGGATGCGCAAAAGCCAAAATTTCTACTTACTTTAGTAAGCCCAATCAGAGTTTGCCCTAAAACGTTAAAAAAAAAAGGTTCGGATTAAACATGAAACTTTTTTGTTTGCGCGCCTAAAAATTCTCTAAAACCAAGCTTGACGACATTTGAAATATATTCTGCAACTAATCAAGTGTAATGAAAGGTTCTTTTGGCGTTTCTTGGATGCGCAGAGCCTAAAATTTAAACATAGCGAAATAAGCTTCGAAAAAGGATTTGAAGAAAATGTTACCAAAAGTGTGTAGGATGAATCATAAAAATTTCGTGTTTGCGCTCTTGAAAACTATCCAAAAACAAGCTGGGCGGAATTCTGGACGTATTTTGCGACTATTTAACTGCAATGATAGGGTGTTTTTTGCTATTGCGGGATGCGCAAAAGCCAAAATTTCTACTTACTTTAGTAAGCCCAATCAGAGTTTGTCCTAAAACGTTAAAAAAAAAGGTTCGGATTAAACATGAAACCTTTTTGTTTGCCCGCCTAAAAATTCTCTAAAAACAAGCTTGACGACATTTGAAATATATTCTGCAACTAATCAAGTGTAGTGAAAGGTTCTTTTGGCGTTTCTTGGATGCGCAGAGCCTTAAATTTAAACATAGCGAAATAAGCTTGGAAAAAGGATTTGAAGAAAATGTTACCAAAAGTGTGTAGGATGAATCATAAAAATTTCGTGTTTGCGCTCTTGAAAACTAACCAAAAACAAGCTGGGCGGAATTCTGGACGTATTTTGCGACTATTTAACTGCAATGATAGGGTGTTTTTTGCTATTGCGGGATGCGCAAAAGCCAAAATTTCTACTTACTTTAGTAAGCCCAATCAGAGTTTGCCCTAAAACGTTAAAAAAAAAAGGTTCGGATTAAACATGAAACCTTTTTGTTTGCGCGCCTAAAAATTCTCTAAAAACAAGCTTGACGACATTTGAAAGATATTCTGCAACTAATGAAGTGTAATGAAAGGTTCTTTTGGCGTTTCTTGGATGCGCAGAGCCTAAAATTTAAACATAGCGAAATAAGCTTCGAAAAAGGATTTGAAGAAAATGTTACCAAAAGTGTGTAGGATGAATCATAAAAATTTCGTGTTTGTGCTCTTGAAAACTATCCAAAAACAAGCTGGGCGGAATACTGGACGTATTTTGCGACTATTTAACTGCAATGATAGAGTGTTTTTTGCTATTGCGGGATGCGCAAAAGCCAAAATTTCTACTTACTTTAGTAAGCCCAATCAGAGTTTGCCCTAAAACGTTAAAAAAAAAAGGTTCGGATTAAACATGAAACTTTTTTGTTTGCGCGCCTAAAAATTCTCTAAAAAAAATCTGGACCATATTTTTAAGATATTATGCCACTAATCAAATGTAATTAAAGGTTCTCTGGGCGTTTCTTGGATGCGGGTAGCCCAAAATTTAAACTTAGCGAAATAAGCTTAAAAAAAGATGTTAAGAAAATGTTACCAAAAGTGTGTAGGATTAATCATAAAAATACCTTATTTGCGCACTTCGAAACTGTCTAAAGACTGGCTTGACCACATCCTGGATATATTCTTCAACTATTTCACTGTCATTAAAGGTGTTTTCTGCTTTTCCGTGATGCGCCCAACCCAAAATTTCTACCTGGTTTAGTAAGCCCAATCAAAGTTTGATTTAAAAGGTTACCAAAAAAAGGTTCGGATTAAACATGAACATTTTTTTTATGTTTGCGCGCTTAAAAACTCTCTAAAAAAAATCTGAACGATATTTTTAAGATATTATGCCACTAATCAAATGTAATTAAAGGTTCTTTGGGCGTTTCTTGGATGCGGGTAGCCCAAAATTTAAACTTAGCGAAATAAGCTTAAAAAAAGATGTTAAGAAAATGTTACCAAAAGTGTGTAGGATTAATCATAAAAATACCTTATTTGCGCACTTCGAAACTGTCTAAAGACTGGCTTGACCACATCCTGGATATATTCTTCAACTATTTCAATGTCATTAAAGGTGTTTTCTGCTTTTCCGTGATGCGCCCAACCCAAAATTTCTACCTGGTTTAGTAAGCCCAATCAAAGTTTGATTTAAAAGGTTACAAAGAAAAGGTTCGGATTAAACATGAACATTTTTTTATGTTTACGCGCTTAAAAACTCTCTAAAAAAAATCTGCACGATATTTTTAAGATTTTATGCCACTAATCAAATGTAATTAAAGGTTCTTTGGGCGTTTCTTGGATGCGGGTAGCCCAAAATTTAAACTTAGCGAAATAAGCTTAAAAAAGACGTTAAGAAAATGTTACCAAAAGTGTGTAGGATTAATCATAAAAATACCTTATTTGCGCACTTCGAAACTGTCTAAAGACTGGCTTG
Organism: Porites lutea; assembly: GCF_958299795.1. Lineage (NCBI taxonomy): Eukaryota > Metazoa > Cnidaria > Anthozoa > Scleractinia > Poritidae > Porites > Porites lutea. Next base: position 215,661 of record NC_133202.1, on the reverse strand, counting down.
ACGACATCCTGGATATCTTCTTCAACTATTTCAATGTCATTAAAGGTGTTTTCTGCTTTTCCGGGACGCGCCCAACCCAAAATTTCTACCTGGTTTAGTAAGCCCAATCAAAGTTTGATTTAAAAGGTTACAAAAAAAAGGTTCGGATTAAACATGAACATTTTTTTATGTTTACGCGCTTAAAAACTCTCTAAAAAAAATCTGCACGATATTTTTAAGATATTATGCCACTAATCAAATGTAATTAAAGGTTCTTTGGGCGTTTCTTGGATGCGGGTAGCCCAAAATTTAAACTTAGCGAAATAAGCTTAAAAAAAGACGTTAAGAAAATGTTACCAAAAGTGTGTAGGATTAATCATAAAAATACCTTATTTGCGCACTTCGGAACTGTCTAAAGACTGGCTTGACGACATCCTGGATATATTCTTCAACTATTTCAATGTCATTATAGGTGTTTTCTGCTTTTCCGAGACGCGCCCAACCCAAAATTTCTACCTGGTTTAGTAAGCCCAATCAAAGTTTGATTTAAAAGGTTACTAAAAAAAGGGTTCAGATTAAACATGAACATTGTTTTATGTTTGCGCGTTTAAAAACTCTCTCTTAAAAAATCTGGACGATATTTTTAAGATATTATGCCACTAAACCAATGTAATTAAAGGTTCTTTGGGCGTTTCTTGGATGCGGGTAGCCCAAAATTTAAACTTAGCGAAATAAGCTTAAAAACAGATGTTAAGAAAATGTTACCAAAAGTGTGTACGATTAATCATAAAAATACCTTATTTGCGCACTTCGAAACTGTCTAAAGACTGGCTTGACCACATCCTGGATATATTCTTCAACTATTTCAATGTCATTAAAGGTTTTTTCTGCTTTTCCGGGACGCGCCCAACCCAACATTTCTACCTAGTTCAGTAAGCCCAATCAAAGTTTGATTTAACAGGGTACAAAAAAAAGGTTCGTATTAAACATGAACATTTTTTTATGTTTGCGCTCTTAAAAACTCTCTAAAAAAAATCTGCACGATATTTTTAAGATATTATGCCACTAATCAAATGTAATTAAAAGTTCTTTGGGCGTTTCTTGGATGCGGGTAGCCCAAAATTTAAACTTAGCGAAATAAGCTTAAAAAAAGATGTTAAGAAAATGTTACCAAAAGTGTGTAGGATTAATCATAAAAATACCTTATTTGCGCACTTCGAAACTGTCTAAAGACTGGCTTGACGACATCCTGGATATCTTCTTCAACTATTTCAATGTCATTAAAGGTGTTTTCTGCTTTTCCGGGACGCGCCCAACCCAAAATTTCTACCTGGTTTAGTAAGCGCAATCAAAGGTTGATTTAAAAGGTTACAAAAAAAAAGGTTCGGATTAAACATGAACATTTTTTTATGTTTGCGCGCTTAGAAACTCTCTAAAAAAAATCTGGACCATATTTTTAAGATATTATACCACTAATCAAATGTAATTAAAGGTTCTTTGGGCGTTTCTTGGATGCGGGTAGCCCAAAATTTACACTTAGCGAAATAAGCTTAAAAAAAGACGTTGAGAAAATGTTACAAAAAGTGTGTAGGATTAATCATAAAAATACATTATTTACGCACTTCGAAACTGTCTAAAGACTGGCTTGACGACATCCTGGATATCTTCTTCAACTATTTCAATGTCATTATAGGTGTTTTCTGCTTTTCCGGGACGCGCCCAACCCAAAATCTCTACCTGGTTTAGTAAGCCCAATCAAAGTTTGATTTAAAAGGTTACAAAAAAAAAGGTTCGGATTAAACATGAACATTTTTTTATGTTTGCGCGCTTAAAAACTGTGTAAAAAAAATCTGCACGATATTTTTAAGATATTATGCCACTAATCAAATGTAATTAAAGGTTCTTTGGGCGTTTCTTGGATGCGGGTAGCCCAAAATATAAACTTAGCGAAATAAGCTTAAAAAAAGACTTTAAGAAAATGTTACCAAAAGTGTGTAGGATTAATCATAAAAATACCTTATTTGCGCACTTCGAAACTGTCTAAAGACTGGCTTGACGACATCCTGGATATATTCTTCAACTATTTCAATGTCATTATAGGTGTTTACTGCTTTTCCGAGACGCGCTCAACCCAAAATTTCTACCTGGTTTAGTAAGCCCAATCAAAGTTTGATTTAAAAGGTTACAAAAAAAAGGTTCGGATTAAACATGAACATTGTTTTATGTTTGCGCGTTTAAAAACTCTCTCTTAAAAAATCTGGACGATATTTTTAAGATATTATGGCACTAATCCAATGTAATTAAAGGTTCTTTGGGCGTTTCTTGGATGCGGGTAGCCCAAAATTTAAACTTAGCGAAATAAGCTTAAAAAAAGATGTTAAGAAAATGTTACCAAAAGTGTGTAGGATTAATCATAAAAATACCTTATTTGCGCACTTCGAAACTGTCTATAGACTGCCTTGACTACATCCTGGATATCTTCTTCAACTATTTCAATGTCATTAAAGGTGTTTTCTGCTTTTCCGGGACGCGCCCAACCCAAAATTTCTACCTAGTTTAGTAAGCCCAATCAAAGTTGGATTTAACAGGGTACAAAAAAAAAGGTTCGGTTTAAACATGAACATTTTTTTATGTTTGCGCGCTTAAAAACTCTCTAAAAAAAATCTGCACGATATTTTTAAGATATTATGCCACTAATCAAATGTAATTAAAGGTTCTTTGGGCGTTTCTTGGATGCGGGTAGCCCAAAATTTAAACTTAGCGAAATAAGCTTAAAAAAAGATGTTAAGAAAATGTTACCAAAAGTGTGTAGGATTAATCAGAAAAATACCTTCTTTGCGCACTTCGAAACTGTCTAAAGACTGGCTTGACGACATCCTGGATATCTTCTTCAACTATTTCAATGTCATTAAAGGTGTTTTCTGCTTTTCCGGGACGCGCCCAACCCAAAATTTCTACCTGGTTTAGTAAGCCCAATCAAAGTTTGATTTAAAAGGTTACAAAAAAAAAAGGTTCGGATTAAACATGAACATTTTTTTATGTTTGCGCGCTTAAAAACTCTCTAAAAAAAATCTGGACCATATTTTTAAGATATTATGCCACTAATCAAATGTAATTAAAGGTTCTCTGGGCGTTTCTTGGATGCGGGTAGCCCAAAATTTAAACTTAGCGAAATAAGCTTAAAAAAAGATGTTAAGAAAATGTTACCAAAAGTGTGTAGGATTAATCATAAAAATACCTTATTTGCGCACTTCGAAACTGTCTAAAGACTGGCTTGACGACATCCTGGATATATTCTTCAACTATTTCACTGTCATTAAAGGTGTTTTCTGCTTTTCCGTGATGCGCCCAACCCAAAATTTCTACCTGGTTTAGTAAGCCCAATCAAAGTTTGATTTAAAAGGTTACCAAAAAAAGGTTCGGATTAAACATGAACATTTTTTTTATGTTTGCGCGCTTAAAAACTCTCTAAAAAAAATCTGAACGATATTTTTAAGATTTTATGCCACTAATCAAATGTAATTAAAGGTTCTTTGGGCGTTTCTTGGATGCGGGTAGCCCAAAATTTAAACTTAGCGAAATAAGCTTAAAAAAAGATGTTAAGAAAATGTTACCAAAAGTGTGTACGATTAATCATAAAAATACCTTATTTGCGCACTTCGAAACTGTCTAAAGACTGGCTTGACCACATCCTGGATATATTCTTCAACTATTTCAATGTCATTAAAGGTGTTTTCTGCTTTTCCGTGATGCGCCCAACCCAAAATTTCTACCTGGTTTAGTAAGCCCAATCAAAGTTTGATTTAAAAGGTTACAAAGAAAAGGTTCGGATTAAACATGAACATTTTTTTATGTTTACGCGCTTAAAAACTCTCTAAAAAAAATCTGCACGATATTTTTAAGATTTTATGCCACTAATCAAATGTAATTAAAGGTTCTTTGGGCGTTTCTTGGATGCGGGTAGCCCAAAATTTAAACTTAGCGAAATAAGCTTAAAAAAGACGTTAAGAAAATGTTACCAAAAGTGTGTAGGATTAATCATAAAAATACCTTATTTGCGCACTTCGAAACTGTCTAAAGACTGGCTTGACGACATCCTGGATATCTTCTTCAACTATTTCAATGTCATTAAAGGTGTTTTCTGCTTTTCCGGGACGCGCCCAACCCAAAATTTCTACCTGGTTTAGTAAGCCCAATCAAAGTTTGATTTAAAAGGTTACAAAAAAAAGGTTCGGATTAAACATGAACATTTTTTTATGTTTACGCGCTTAAAAACTCTCTAAAAAAAATCTGCACGATATTTTTAAGATATTATGCCACTAATCAAATGTAATTAAAGGTTCTTTGGGCGTTTCTTGGATGCGGGTAGCCCAAAATTTAAACTTAGCGAAATAAGCTTAAAAAAAGACGTTAAGAAAATGTTACCAAAAGTGTGTAGGATTAATCATAAAAATACCTTATTTGCGCACTTCGGAACTGTCTAAAGACTGGCTTGACGACATCCTGGATATATTCTTCAACTATTTCAATGTCATTATAGGTGTTTTCTGCTTTTCCGAGACGCGCCCAACCCAAAATTTCTACCTGGTTTAGTAAGCCCAATCAAAGTTTGATTTAAAAGGTTACTAAAAAAAGGGTTCAGATTAAACATGAACATTGTTTTATGTTTGCGCGTTTAAAAACTCTCTCTGAAAAAATCTGGACGATATTTTTAAGATATTATGCCACTAAACCAATGTAATTAAAGGTTCTTTGGGCGTTTCTTGGATGCGGGTAGCCCAAAATTTAAACTTAGCGAAATAAGCTTAAAAACAGATGTTAAGAAAATGTTACCAAAAGTGTGTACGATTAATCATAAAAATACCTTATTTGCGCACTTCGAAACTGTCTAAAGACTGGCTTGACCACATCCTGGATATATTCTTCAACTATTTCAATGTCATTAAAGGTTTTTTCTGCTTTTCCGGGACGCGCCCAACCCAACATTTCTACCTAGTTCAGTAAGCCCAATCAAAGTTTGATTTAACAGGGTACAAAAAAAAGGTTCGTATTAAACATGAACATTTTTTTATGTTTGCGCGCTTAAAAACTCTCGAAAAAAAATCTGCACGATATTTTTAAGATATTATGCCACTAATCAAATGTAATTAAAAGTTCTTTGGGCGTTTCTTGGATGCGGGTAGCCCAAAATTTAAACTTAGCGAAATAAGCTTAAAAAAAGATGTTAAGAAAATGTTACCAAAAGTGTGTAGGATTAATCATAAAAATACCTTATTTGCGCACTTCGAAACTGTCTAAAGACTGGCTTGACGACATCCTGGATATCTTCTTCAACTATTTCAATGTCATTAAAGGTGTTTTCTGCTTTTCCGGGACGCGCCCAACCCAAAATTTCTACCTGGTTTAGTAAGCGCAATCAAAGGTTGATTTAAAAGGTTACAAAAAAAAAGGTTCGGATTAAACATGAACATTTTTTTATGTTTGCGCGCTTAGAAACTCTCTAAAAAAAATCTGGACCATATTTTTAAGATATTATACCACTAATCAAATGTAATTAAAGGTTCTTTGGGCGTTTCTTGGATGCGGGTAGCCCAAAATTTACACTTAGCGAAATAAGGTTAAAAAAAGACGTTGAGAAAATGTTACAAAAAGTGTGTAGGATTAATCATAAAAATACATTATTTACGCACTTCGAAACTGTCTAAAGACTGGCTTGACGACATCCTGGATATCTTCTTCAACTATTTCAATGTCATTATAGGTGTTTTCTGCTTTTCCGGGACGCGCCCAACCCAAAATCTCTACCTGGTTTAGTAAGCCCAATCAAAGTTTGATTTAAAAGGTTACAAAAAAAAAGGTTCGGATTAAACATGAACATTTTTTTATGTTTGCGCGCTTAAAAACTGTGTAAAAAAAATCTGCACGATATTTTTAAGATATTATGCCACTAATCAAATGTAATTAAAGGTTCTTTGGGCGTTTCTTGGATGCGGGTAGCCCAAAATATAAACTTAGCGAAATAAGCTTAAAAAAAGACTTTAAGAAAATGTTACCAAAAGTGTGTAGGATTAATCATAAAAATACCTTATTTGCGCACTTCGAAACTGTCTAAAGACTGGCTTGACGACATCCTGGATATATTCTTCAACTATTTCAATGTCATTATAGGTGTTTTCTGCTTTTCCGAGACGCGCTCAACCCAAAATTTCTACCTGGTTTAGTAAGCCCAATCAAAGTTTGATTTAAAAGGTTACAAAAAAAAGGTTCGGATTAAACATGAACATTGTTTTATGTTTGCGCGTTTAAAAACTCTCTCTTAAAAAATCTGGACGATATTTTTAAGATATTATGGCACTAATCCAATGTAATTAAAGGTTCTTTGGGCGTTTCTTGGATGCGGGTAGCCCAAAATTTAAACTTAGCGAAATAAGCTTAAAAAAAGATGTTAAGAAAATGTTACCAAAAGTGTGTAGGATTAATCATAAAAATACCTTATTTGCGCACTTCGAAACTGTCTATAGACTGCCTTGACTACATCCTGGATATCTTCTTCAACTATTTCAATGTCATTAAAGGTGTTTTCTGCTTTTCCGGGACGCGCCCAACCCAAAATTTCTACCTAGTTTAGTAAGCCCAATCAAAGTTGGATTTAACAGGGTACAAAAAAAAGGTTCGGATTAAACATGAACATTTTTTTATGTTTGCGCGCTTAAAAACTCTCTAAAAAAAATCTGCACGATATTTTTAAGATATTATGCCACTAATCAAATGTAATTAAAGGTTCTTTGGGCGTTTCTTGGATGCGGGTAGCCCAAAATTTAAACTTAGCGAAATAAGCTTAAAAAAAGATGTTAAGAAAATGTTACCAAAAGTGTGTAGGATTAATCAGAAAAATACCTTCTTTGCGCACTTCGAAACTGTCTAAAGACTGGCTTGACGACATCCTGGATATCTTCTTCAACTATTTCAATGTCATTAAAGGTGTTTTCTGCTTTTCCGGGACGCGCCCAACCCAAAATTTCTACCTGGTTTAGTAAGCCCAATCGAAGTTTGATTTAAAAGGTTACAAAAAAAAAGGTTCGGATTAAACATGAACATTTTTTTATGTTTGCGCGCTTAAAAACTCTCTAAAAAAAATCTGGACCATATTTTTAAGATATTATGCCACTAATCAAATGTAATTAAAGGTTCTCTTGGCGTTTCTTGGATGCGGGTAGCCCAAAATTTAAACTTAGCGAAATAAGCTTAAAAAAAGATGTTAAGAAAATGTTACCAAAAGTGTGTAGGATTAATCATAAAAATACCTTATTTGCGCACTTCGAAACTGTCTAAAGACTGGCTTGACCACATCCTGGATATATTCTTCAACTATTTCACTGTCATTAAAGGTGTTTTCTGCTTTTCCGTGATGCGCCCAACCCAAAATTTCTACCTGGTTTAGTAAGCCCAATCAAAGTTTGATTTAAAAGGTTACCAAAAAAAGGTTCGGATTAAACATGAACATTTTTTTTATGTTTGCGCGCTTAAAAACTCTCTAAAAAAAATCTGGACGATATTTTTAAGATATTATGCCACTAATCAAATGTAATTAAAGGTTCTTTGGGCGTTTCTTGGATGCGGGTAGCCCAAAATTTAAACTTAGCGAAATAAGCTTAAAAAAAGATGTTAAGAAAATGTTACCAAAAGTGTGTAGGATTAATCATAAAAATACCTTATTTGCGCACTTCGAAACTGTCTAAAGACTGGCTTGACCACATCCTGGATATATTCTTCAACTATTTCAATGTCATTAAAGGTGTTTTCTGCTTTTCCGTGATGCGCCCAACCCAAAATTTCTACCTGGTTTAGTAAGCCCAATCAAAGTTTGATTTAAAAGGTTACTAAGAAAAGGTTCGGATTAAACATGAACATTTTTTTATGTTTACGCGCTTAAAAACTCTCTAAAAAAAATCTGCACGATATTTTTAAGATTTTATGCCACTAATCAAATGTAATTAAAGGTTCTTTGGGCGTTTCTTGGATGCGGGTAGCCCAAAATTTAAACTTAGCGAAATAAGCTTAAAAAAAGATGTTAAGAAAATGTTACCAAAAGTGTGTAGGATTAATCATAAAAATACCTTATTTGCGCACTTCGAAACTGTCTAAAGACTGGCTTGACGACATCCTGGATATCTTCTTCAACTATTTCAATGTCATTAAAGGTGTTTTCTGCTTTTCCGGGACGCGCCCAACCCAAAATTTCTACCTGGTTTAGTAAGCGCAATCAAAGGTTGATTTAAAAGGTTACAAAAAAAAAGGTTCGGATTAAACATGAACATTTTTTTATGTTTGCGCGCTTAGAAACTCTCTAAAAAAAATCTGGACCATATTTTTAAGATATTATACCACTAATCAAATGTAATTAAAGGTTCTTTGGGCGTTTCTTGGATGCGGGTAGCCCAAAATTTACACTTAGCGAAATAAGCTTAAAAAAAGACGTTGAGAAAATGTTACAAAAAGTGTGTAGGATTAATCATAAAAATACATTATTTACGCACTTCGAAACTGTCTAAAGACTGGCTTGACGACATCCTGGATATCTTCTTCAACTATTTCAATGTCATTATAGGTGTTTTCTGCTTTTCCGGGACGCGCCCAACACAAAATCTCTACCTGGTTTAGTAAGCCCAATCAAAGTTTGATTTAAAAGGTTACAAAAAAAAAGGTTCGGATTAAACATGAACATTTTTTTATGTTTGCGCGCTTAAAAACTGTGTAAAAAAAATCTGCACGATATTTTTAAGATATTATGCCACTAATCAAATGTAATTAAAGGTTCTTTGGGCGTTTCTTGGATGCGGGTAGCCCAAAATATAAACTTAGCGAAATAAGCTTAAAAAAAGACTTTAAGAAAATGTTACCAAAAGTGTGTAGGATTAATCATAAAAATACCTTATTTGCGCACTTCGAAACTGTCTAAAGACTGGCTTGACGACATCCTGGATATATTCTTCAACTATTTCAATGTCATTATAGGTGTTTTCTGCTTTTCCGAGACGCGCTCAACCCAAAATTTCTACCTGGTTTAGTAAGCCCAATCAAAGTTTGATTTAAAAGGTTACAAAAAAAAGGTTCGGATTAAACATGAACATTGTTTTATGTTTGCGCGTTTAAAAACTCTCTCTTAAAAAATCTGGACGATATTTTTAAGATATTATGGCACTAATCCAATGTAATTAAAGGTTCTTTGGGCGTTTCTTGGATGCGGGTAGCCCAAAATTTAAACTTAGCGAAATAAGCTTAAAAAAAGATGTTAAGAAAATGTTACCAAAAGTGTGTAGGATTAATCATAAAAATACCTTATTTGCGCACTTCGAAACAGTCTATAGACTGCCTTGACTACATCCTGGATATCTTCTTCAACTATTTCAATGTCATTAAAGGTGTTTTCTGCTTTTCCGGGACGCGCCCAACCCAAAATTTCTACCTAGTTTAGTAAGCCCAATCAAAGTTGGATTTAACAGGGTACAAAAAAAAGGTTCGGATTAAACATGAACATTTTTTTATGTTTGCGCGCTTAAAAACTCTCTAAAAAAAATCTGCACGATATTTTTAAGATATTATGCCACTAATCAAATGTAATTAAAGGTTCTTTGGGCGTTTCTTGGATGCGGGTAGCCCAAAATTTAAACTTAGCGAAATAAGCTTAAAAAAAGATGTTAAGAAAATGTTACCAAAAGTGTGTAGGATTAATCAGAAAAATACCTTCTTTGCGCACTTCGAAACTGTCTAAAGACTGGCTTGACGACATCCTGGATATCTTCTTCAACTATTTCAATGTCATTAAAGGTGTTTTCTGCTTTTCCGGGACGCGCCCAACCCAAAATTTCTACCTGGTTTAGTAAGCCCAATCAAAGTTTGATTTAAAAGGTTACAAAAAAAAAGGTTCGGATTAAACATGAACATTTTTTTATGTTTGCGCGCTTAAAAACTCTCTAAAAAAAATCTGGACCATATTTTTAAGATATTATGCCACTAATCAAATGTAATTAAAGGTTCTTTGGGCGTTTCTTGGATGCGGGTAGCCCAAAATTTAAACTTAGCGAAATAAGCTTAAAAAAAGACGTTAAGAAAATGTTATAAAAAGTGTGTAGGATTAATCATAAAAATACATTATTTACGCACTTCGAAACTGTCTAAAGACTGGCTTGACGACATCCTGGATATCTTCTTCAACTATTTCAATGTCATTATAGGTGTTTTCTGCTTTTCCGGGACGCGCCCAACCCAAAATTTCTACCTGGTTTAGTAAGCCCAATCAAAGTTTGATTTAAAAGGTTACAAAAAAAAGGTTCGGATTAAACATGAACATTTTTTTATGTTTGCGCGCTTAAAAACTCTGTAAAAAAAATCTGGACCATATTTTTAAGATATTATGGCACTAATCAAATGTAATTAAAGGTTCTTTGGGCGTTTCTTGGATGCGGGTAGCTCAAAATTTAAACTTAGCGAAATAAGCTTAAAAAAAGATGTTAAGAAAATGTTACCAAAAGTGTGTAGGATTAATCATAAAAATACCTTATTTGCGCACTTCGAAACTGTCTAAAGACTGGCTTGACCACATCCTGGATATATTCTTGAACTATTTCACTGTCATTAAAGGTGTTTTCTGCTTTTCCGTGATGCGCCCAACCCAAAATTTCTACCTGGTTTAGTAACCCAAATCAAAGTTTGATTTAAAAGGTTACAAAAAAAAGGTTCGGATTAAACATGAACATTTTTTTATGTTTGCGCGCTTAAAAACTCTGTAAAAAAAATCTGGACCATATTTTTAAGATATTATGCCACTAATCCAATGTAATTAAAGGTTCTTTGGGCGTTTCTTGGATGCGGGTAGCCCAAAATTTAAACTTAGCGAAACAAGCTTAAAAAAAGATGTTAGGAAAATGTTACCAAAAGTGTGTAGGATTAATCATAAAAATACCTTATTTGCGCACTTCGAAACTGTCTAAAGACTGGCTTGACCACATCCTGGATATATTCTTCAACTATTTCAATGTCATTAAAGGTGTTTTCTGCTTTTCCGTGATGCGCCCAACCCAAAATTTCTACCTGGTTTAGTAAGCCCAATCAAAGTTTGATTTAAAAGGTTACAAAAAAAAGGTTCGGATTAAACATCAACATTTTTTTATGTTTGCGCGCTTAAAAACTCTCTAAAAAAAATCTGGACCATATTTTTAAGATATTATGCCACTAATCAAATGTAATTAAAGGTTCTTTGGGCGTTTCTTGGATGCGGGTAGCCCAAAATTTAAACTTAGCGAAATAAGCTTAAAAAAAGATGTTAAGAAAATGTTACCAAAAGTGTGTAGGATTAATCATAAAAATACCTTCTTTGCGCACTTCGAAACTGTCTAAAGACTGGCTTGACGACATCCTGGATATCTTCTTCAACTATTTCAATGTCATTAAAGGTGTTTTCTGCTTTTCCGGGACGCGCCCAACCCAAAATTTCTACCTGGTTTAGTAAGCCCAATCAAAGTTTGATTTAAAAGGTTACAAAAAAAAAGGTTCGGATTAAACATGAACATTTTTTTATGTTTGCGCGCTTAAAAACTCTGTAAAAAAAATCTGGACCATATTTTTAAGATATTATGCCACTAATCAAATGTAATTAAAGGTTCTTTGGGCGTTTCTTGGATGCGGGTAGCCCAATATTTAAACTTAGCGAAATAAGCTTAAAAAAAGACGTTAAGAAAATGTTATAAAAAGTGTATAGGATTAATCATAAAAATACATTATTTACGCACTTCGAAACTGTCTAAAGACTGGCTTGACGACATCCTGGATATCTTCTTCAACTATTTCAATGTCATTAAAGGTGTTTTCTGCTTTTCCGGGACGCGCCCAACCCAAAATTTCTACTTGGTTTAGTAAGCCCAATCAAAGTTTGATTTAAAAGGTTACAAAAAAAAGGTTCGGATTAAACATCAACATTTTTTTATGTTTGCGCGCTTAAAAACTCTCTAAAAAAAATCTGGACCATATTTTTAAGATATTATGCCACTAATCAAATGTAATTAAAGGTTCTTTGGGCGTTTCTTGGATGCGGGTAGCTCAAAATTTAAACTTAGCGAAATAAGCTTAAAAAAAGATGTTAAAAAAATGTTACCAAAAGTGTGTAGGATTAATCATAAAAATACCTTATTTGCGCACTTCGAAACTGTCTAAAGACTGGCTTGACCACATCCTGGATATATTCTTGAACTATTTCACTGTCATTAAACGTGTTTTCTGCTTTTCCGTGATGCGCCCAACCCAAAATTTCTACCTGGTTTAGTAACCCAAATCAAAGTTTGATTTAAAAGGTTACAAAAAAAAGGTTCGGATTAAACATGAACATTTTTTTATGTTTGCGCGCTTAAAAACTCTGTAAAAAAAATCTGGACCATATTTTTAAGATATTATGCCACTAATCCAATGTAATTAAAGGTTCTTTGGGCGTTTCTTGGATGCGGGTAGCCCAAAATTTAAACTTAGCGAAACAAGCTTAAAAAAAGATGTTAGGAAAATGTTACCAAAAGTGTGTAGGATTAATCATAAAAATACCTTATTTGCGCACTTCGAAACTGTCTAAAGACTGGCTTGACCACATCCTGGATATATTCTTCAACTATTTCAATGTCATTAAAGGTGTTTTCTGCTTTTCCGTGATGCGCCCAACCCAAAATTTCTACCTGGTTTAGTAAGCCCAATCAAAGTTTGATTTAAAAGGTTACAAAAAAAAGGTTCGGATTAAACATGAACATTTTTTTATGTTTGCGCGCTTAAAAACTCTCTAAAAAAAATCTGGACCATATTTTTAAGATATTATGCCACTAATCAAATGTAATTAAAGGTTCTTTGGGCGTTTCTTGGATGCGGGCAGCCCAAAATTTAAACTTAGCGAAATAAGCTTAAAAAAAGATGTTAAGAAAATGTTACCAAAAGTGTGTAGGATTAATCATAAAAATACCTTATTTGCGCTCTTCGAAACTGTCTAAAGACTGGCTTAACCTCATCCTGGATATCTTCTTCAACTATTTCAATGTCATTAAAGGTGTTTTCTGCTTTTCCGGGACGCGCCCAACCCAAAATTTCTACCTGGTTTAGTAAGCGCAATCAAAGTTTGATTTAAAAGGTTACAAAAAAAAAGGTTCGGATTAAACATGAACATTTTTTTATGTTTGCGCGCTTAAAAACTCTCTAAAAAAAATCTGCACGATATTTTTAAGATATTATGCTACTAATCAAATGTAATTAAAGGTTCTTTGGGCGTTTGTTGGATGCGGGTAGCCCAAAATTTAAACTTAGCGAAATAAGCTTAAAAAAAGATGTTAAGAAAATGTTACCAAAAGTGTGTAGGATTAATCATAAAAATACCTTCTTTGCGGACTTCGAAACTGTCTAAAGACTGGCTTGACGACATCCTGGATATCTTCTTCAACTATTTCACTGTCATTAAAGGTGTTTTCTGCTTTTCCGGGACGCGCCCAACCCAAAATTTCTACCTGGTTTAGTAAGCCCAATCAAAGTTTGATTTAAAAGGTTAGAAAAAAAAAGGTTTGGATTAAACATGAACATTTTTTTATGTTTGCGCGCTTAAAAACTCTCTAAAAAAAATCTGCACGATATTTTTAAGATATTATGCCACTAATCAAATGTAATTAAAGGTTCTTTGGGCGTTTCTTGGATGCGGGTAGCCCAAAATTTAAACTTAGCGAAATAAGCTTAAAAAAAGATGTTAAGAAAATGTTACCAAAAGTGTGTAGGATTAATCATAAAAATACCTTCTTTGCGCACTTCGAAACTGTCTAAAGACTGGCTTGACCACATCCTGGATATATTCTTCAACTATTTCAATGTCATTAAAGGTGTTTTCTGCTTTTCCGTGATGCGCCCAACCCAAAATTTCTACCTGGTTTAGTAAGCCCAATCAAAGTTTGATTTAAAAGGTTACAAAAAAAAGGTTCGGATTAAACATCAACATTTTTTTATGTTTGCGCGCTTAAAAACTCTCTAAAAAAAATCTGGACCATATTTTTAAGATATTATGCCACTAATCAAATGTAATTAAAGGTTCTTTGGGCGTTTCTTGGATGCGGGTAGCCCAAAATTTAAACTTAGCGAAACAAGCTTAAAAAAAGATGTTAAGAAAATGTTACCAAAAGTGTGTAGGATTAATCATAAAAATACCTTATTTGCGCACTTCGAAACTGTCTAAAGACTGGCTTGACCTCATCCTGGATATCTTCTTCAACTATTTCAATGTCATTAAAGGTGTTTTCTGCTTTTCCGGGACGCGCCCAACCCAAAATTTCTACCTGGTTTAGTAAGCCCAATCAAAGTTTGATTTAAAAGGTTACAAAAAAAAGGTTCGGATTAAACATGAACATTTTTTTATGTTTGCGCGCTTAAAAACTCTGTAAAAAAAATCTGGACCATATTTTTAAGATATTATGCCACTAATCAAATGTAATTAAAGGTTCTTTGGGCGTTTCTTGGATGCGGGCAGCCCAAAATTTAAACTTAGCGAAATAAGCTTAAAAAAAGATGTTAAGAAAATGTTACCAAAAGTGTGTAGGATTAATCATAAAAATACCTTATTTGCGCACTTCGAAACTGTCTAAAGACTGGCTTGACCTCATCCTGGATATCTTCTTCAACTATTTCAATGTCATTAAAGGTGTTTTCTGCTTTTCCGGGACGCGCCCAACCCAAAATTTCTACCTGGTTTAGTAAGCCCAATCAAAGTTTGATTTAAAACGTTACAAAAAAAAAGGTTCGGATTAAACATGAACATTTTTTTATGTTTGCGCGCTTAAAAACTCTCTAAAAAAAATCTGCACGATATTTTTAAGATATTATGCCACTAATCAAATGTAATTAAAGGTTCTTTGGGCGTTTCTTGGATGCGGGTAGCCCAAAATTTAAACTTAGCGAAATAAGCTTAAAAAAAGATGTTAAGAAAATGTTACCAAAAGTGTATAGGATTAATCATAAAAATACCTTATTTGCGCACTTCGAAACTGTCTAAAGACTGGCTTGACCACGTCCTGGATATATTCTTCAACTATTTCAATGTCATTAAAGGTGTTTCCTGCTTTTCCGGGACGCGCCCAACCCAAAATTTCTACCTGGTTTAGTAAGCCCAATCAAAGTTTGATTTCAAACGTTACAAAAAAAAGGTTCGGATTAAACATGAACATTTTTTTATGTTTGCGCGCTTAAAAACTCTCTAAAAAAAATCTGGACCATATTTTTAAGATATTATGCCACTAATCAAATGTAATTAAAGGTTCTTTGGGCGTTTCTTGGATGCGGGTAGCCCAAAATTTAAACTTAGCGAAATAAGCTTAAAAAAAGATGTTAAGAAAATGTTACCAAAAGTGTGTAGGATTAATCATAAAAATACCTTATTTGCGCACTTCGAAACTGTCTAAAGACTGGCTTGACGACATCCTGGATATATTCTTCTACTATTTCAATGTCATTGAAGGTGTTTTCTGCTTTTCCGTGATGCGCCCAACCCAAAATTTCTACCTGGTTTAGTAAGCCCAATCAAAGTTTGATTTAAAAGGTTACAAAAAAAAGGTTCGGATTAAACATGAACATTTTTTTATGTTTGCGCGCTTAAAAACTCTCTAAAAAAAATGTGCCCGATATTTTTAAGATATTATGCCACTAATCAAATGTAATTAAAGGTTCTTTGGGCGTTTCTTGGATGCGGGTAGCCCAAAATTTAAACTTAGCGAAATAAGCTTAAAAAAAGATGTTAAGAAAATGTTACCAAAAGTGTGTAGGATTAATCATAAAAATACCTTATTTGCGCACTTCGAAACTGTCTAAAGACTGGCTTGACGACATCCTGGATATCTTCTTCAACTATTTCAATGTCATTAAAGGTGTTTTCTGCTTTTCCGGGACGCGCCCAACCCAAAATTTCTACCTGGTTTAGTAAGCCCAATCAAAGTTTGATTTCAAAGGTTACAAAAAAAAGGTTCGGATTAAACATGAACATTTTTTTATGTTTGCGCGCTTAAAAACTCTCTAAAAATATCTGCACGATATTTTTAAGATATTATGCTACTAATCAAATGTAATTAAAGGTTCTTTGGGCGTTTCTTGGATGCGGGTAGCCCAAAATTTAAACTTAGCGAAATAAGCTTAAAAAAAGATGAGAAGAAAATGTTACCAAAAGTGTGTAGGATTAATCATAAAAATACCTTATTTGCGCACTTGGAAACTGTCTAAAGACTGGCTTGACGACATCCTGGATATCTTCTTCAACTATTTCAATGTCATTAAAGGTTTTTTCTGCTTTTCCGGGACGCGCCCAACCCAAAATTTCTACCTGGTTTAGTAAGCCCAATCAAAGTTTGATTTAAAAGGTTACAAAAAAAAGGTTCCGATTAAACATGAACATTTTTTTATGTTTGCGCGCTTAAAAACTCTCTAAAAAAAATCTGCCCGATATTTTTAAGATATTATGCCACTAATCAAATGTAATAAAAGGTTCTTTGGGCGTTTCTTGGATGCGGGTAGCCCAAAATTTAAACTTAGCGAAATAAGCTTAAAAAAAGATGTTAAGAAAATGTTACCAAAAGTGTGTAGGATTAATCATAAAAATACCTTATTTGCGCACTTCGAAACTGTCTAAAGACTGGCTTGACGACATCCTGGATATCTTCTTCAACTATTTCAATGTCATTAAAGGTGTTTTCTGCTTTTCCGGGACGCGCCCAACCCAAAATTTCTACCTGGTTTAGTAAGCCCAATCAAAGTTTGATTTAAAAGGTTACAAAAAAAAGGTTCGGATTAAACATGAACATTTTTTTATGTTTGCGCGCTTAAAAACTCTCTAAAAAAAATCTGCACGATATTTTTAAGATATTATGCCACTAATCAAATGTAATTAAAGGTTCTTTGGGCGTTTCTTGGATGCGGGTAGCCCAAAATTTAAACTTAGCGAAATAAGCTTAAAAAAAGATGTTAAGAAAATGTTACCAAAAGTGTGTAGGATTAATCATAAAAATACCTTATTTGCGCACTTCGAAACTGTCTAAAGACTGGCTTAACCTCATCCTGGATATCTTCTTCAACTATTTCAATGTCATTAAAGGTGTTTTCTGCTTTTCCGGGACGCGCCCAACCCAAAATTTCTACCTGGTTTAGTAAGCCCAATCAAAGTTTGATTTAAAAGGTTACAAAAAAAAGGTTCGGATTAAACATGAACATTTTTTTATGTTTGCGCGCTTAAAAACTCTCTAAAAAAAATCTGCACGATATTTTTAAGATATTATGCCACTAATCAAATGTAATTAAAGGTTCTTTGGGCGTTTCTTGGATGCGGGTAGCCCAAAATTTAAACTTAGCGAAATAAGCTTAAAAAAAGATGTTAAGAAAATGTTACCAAAAGTGTGTAGGATTAATCATAAAAATACCTTATTTGCGCACTTCGAAACTGTCTAAAGACTGGCTTGACCACGTCCTGGATATATTCTTCAACTATTTCAATGTCATTAAAGGTGTTTTCTGCTTTTCCGGGACGCGCCCAACCCAAAATTTCTACCTGGTTTAGTAAGCCCAATCAAAGTTTGATTTCAAAGGTTACAAAAAAAAGGTTCGGATTAAACATGAACATTTTTTTATGTTTGCGCGCTTAAAAACTCTCTAAAAAAAATCTGGACCATATTTTTAAGATATTATGCCACTAATCAAATGTAATTAAAGGTTCTTTGGGCGTTGCTTGGATGCGGGTAGCCCAAAATTTAAACTTAGCGAAATAAGCTTAAAAAAAGATGTTAAGAAAATGTTACCAAAAGTGTGTAGGATTAATCATAAAAATACCTTATTTGCGCACTTCGAAACTGTCTAAAGACTGGCTTGACGACATCCTGGATATATTCTTCTACTATTTCAATGTCATTGAAGGTGTTTTCTGCTTTTCCGTGATGCGCCCAACCCAAAATTTCTACCTGGTTTAGTAAGCCCAATCAAAGTTTGATTTAAAAGGTTACAAAAAAAAGGTTCGGATTAAACATGAACATTTTTTTATGTTTGCGCGCTTAAAAACTCTCTAAAAAAAATGTGCCCGATATTTTTAAGATATTATGCCACTAATCAAATGTAATTAAAGGTTCTTTGGGCGTTTCTTGGATGCGGGTAGCCCAAAATTTAAACTTAGCGAAATAAGCTTAAAAAAAGATGTTAAGAAAATGTTACCAAAAGTGTGTAGGATTAATCATAAAAATACCTTATTTGCGCACTTCGAAACTGTCTAAAGACTGGCTTGACGACATCCTGGATATCTTCTTCAACTATTTCAATGTCATTAAAGGTTTTTTCTGCTTTTCCGGGACGCGCCCAACCCAAAATTTCTACCTGGTTTAGTAAGCCCAATCAAAGTTTGATTTAAAAGGTTACAAAAAAAAGGTTCGGATTAAACATGAACATTTTTTTATGTTTGCGCGCTTAAAAACTCTCTAAAAAAAATGTGCCCGATATTTTTAAGATATTATGCCACTAATCAAATGTAATTAAAGGTTCTTTGGGCGTTTCTTGGATGCGGGTAGCCCAAAATTTAAACTTAGCGAAATAAGCTTAAAAAAAGATGTTAAGAAAATGTTACCAAAAGTGTGTAGGATTAATCATAAAAATACCTTATTTGCGCACTTCGAAACTGTCTAAAGACTGGCTTGACGACATCCTGGATATCTTCTTCAACTATTTCAATGTCATTAAAGGTTTTTTCTGCTTTTCCGGGACGCGCCCAACCCAAAATTTCTACCTGGTTTAGTAAGCCCAATCAAAGTTTGATTTAAAAGGTTACAAAAAAAAGGTTCGGATTAAACATGAACATTTTTTTATGTTTGCGCGCTTAAAAACTCTCTAAAAAAAATCTGCCCGATATTTTTAAGATATTATGCCACTAATCAAATGTAATTAAAGGTTCTTTGGGCGTTTCTTGGATGCGGGTAGCCCAAAATTTAAACTTAGCGAAATAAGCTTAAAAAAAGATGTTAAGAAAATGTTACCAGAAGTGTGTAGGATTAATCATAAAAATACCTTATTTGCGCACTTCGAAACTGTCTAAAGACTGGCTTGACGACATCCTGGATATCTTCTTCAACTATTTCAATGTCATTAAAGGTGTTTTCTGCTTTTCCGGGACGCGCCCAACCCAAAATTTCTACCTGGTTTAGTAAGCCCAATCAAAGTTTGATTTAAAAGGTTACAAAAAAAAGGTTCGGATTAAAAATGAACATTTTTTTATGTTTGCGCGCTTAAAAACTCTCTAAAAATATCTGCACGATATTTTAAAGATATTATGCCAGTAATCAAATGTAATTAAAGGTTCTTTGGGCGTTTCTTGGATGCGGGTAGCTCAAAATTTAAACTTAGCGAAATAAGCTTAAAAAAAGATGTTAAGAAAATGTTACCAAAAGTGTGTAGGATTAATCATAAAAATACCTTATTTGCGCACTTCGAAACTGTCTAAAGACTGGCTTGACCACATCCTGGATATATTCTTCAACTATTTCACTGTCATTAAAGGTGTTTTCTGCTTTTCCGTGATGCGCCCAACCCAAAATTTCTACCTGGTTTTGTAAGCCCAATCAAAGTTCGATTTAAAAGGTTACCAAAAAAAGGTTCGGATTAAACATCAACATTTTTTTATGTTTGCGCGCTTATAAACTCTCTAAAAAAAATCTGGACCATATTTTTAAGATATTATGCCACTAATCAAATGTAATTAAAGGTTCTTTGGGCGTTTCTTGGATGCGGGCAGCCCAAAATTTAAACTTAGCGAAATAAGCTTAAAAAAAGATGTTAAGAAAATGTTACCAAAAGTGTGTAGGATTAATCATAAAAATACCTTATTTGCGCACTTCGAAACTGTCTAAAGACTGGCTTAACCTCATCCTGGATATCTTCTTCAACTATTTCAATGTCATTAAAGGTGTTTTCTGCTTTTCCGGGACGCGCCCAACCCAAAATTTCTACCTGGTTTAGTAAGCCCAATCAAAGTTTGATTTAAAAGGTTACAAAAAAAAAGGTTCGGATTAAACATGAACATTTTTTTATGTTTGCGCGCTTAAAAACTCTCTAAAAAAAATCTGCACGATATTTTTAAGATATTATGCCACTAATCAAATGTAATTAAAGGTTCTTTGGGCGTTTCTTGGATGCGGGCAGCCCAAAATTTAAACTTAGCGAAATAAGCTTAAAAAAAGATGTTAAGAAAATGTTACCAAAAGTGTGTAGGATTAATCATAAAAATACCTTATTTGCGCACTTCGAAACTGTCTAAACACTGGCTTGACGACATCCTGGATATCTTCTTCAACTATTTCAATGTCATTAAAGGTGTTTTCTGCTTTTCCGGGACGCGCCCAACCCAAAATTTCTACCTGGTTTAGTAAGCCCAATCAAAGTTTGATTTAAAAGGTTACAAAAAAAAGGTTCGGATTAAACATGAACATTTTTTTATGTTTGCGCGCTTAAAAACTCTCTAAAAATATCTGCACGATATTTTTAAGATATTATGCCACTAATCAAATGTAATTAAAGGTTCTTTGGGCGTTTCTTGGATGCGGGTAGCTCAAAATTTAAACTTAGCGAAATAAGCTTAAAAAAAGATGTTAAGAAAATGTTACCAAAAGTGTGTAGGATTAATCATAAAAATACCTTATTTGCGCACTTCGAAACTGTCTAAAGACTGGCTTGACCACATCCTGGATATATTCTTCAACTATTTCACTGTCATTAAAGGTGTTTTCTGCTTTTCCGTGATGCGCCCAACCCAAAATTTCTACCTGGTTTTGTAAGCCCAATCAAAGTTTGATTTAAAAGGTTACAAAAAAAAGGTTCGGATTAAACATCAACATTTTTTTATGTTTGCGCGCTTAAAAACTCTCTAAAAAAAATCTGGACCATATTTTTAAGATATTATGCCACTAATCAAATGTAATTAAAGGTTCTTTGGGCGTTTCTTGGATGCGGGCAGCCCAAAATTTAAACTTAGCGAAATAAGCTTAAAAAAAGATGTTAAGAAAATGTTACCAAAAGTGTGTAGGATTAATCATAAAAATACCTTATTTGCGCACTTCGAAACTGTCTAAAGACTGGCTTAACCTCATCCTGGATATCTTCTTCAACTATTTCAATGTCATTAAAGGTGTTTTCTGCTTTTCCGGGACGCGCCCAACCCAAAATTTCTACCTGGTTTAGTAAGCCCAATCAAAGTTTGATTTAAAAGGTTACAAAAAAAAAGGTTCGGATTAAACATGAACATTTTTTTATGTTTGCGCGCTTAAAAACTCTCTAAAAAAAATCTGCACGATATTTTTAAGATATTATGCCACTAATCAAATGTAATTAAAGGTTCTTTGGGCGTTTCTTGGATGCGGGTAGCCCAAAATTTAAACTTAGCGAAATAAGCTTAAAAAAAGATGTTAAGAAAATGTTACCAAAAGTGTGTAGGATTAATCATAAAAATACCTTATTTGCGCACTTCGAAACTGTCTAAAGACTGGCTTGAGGACATCTTGGATATCTTCTTCAACTATTTCAATGTCATTAAAGGTGTTTTCTGCTTTTCCGGGACGCGCCCAACCCAAAATTTCTACCTGGTTTAGTAAGCCCAATCAAAGTTTGATTTAAAAGGTTAGAAAAAAAAAGGTTTGGATTAAACATGAACATTTTTTTATGTTTGCGCGCTTAAAAACTCTCTAAAAAAAATCTGCACGATATTTTTAAGATATTATGCCACTAATCAAATGTAATTAAAGGTTCTTTGGACGTTTCTTGGATGCGGGTAGCCGAAAATTTAAACTTAGCGAAATAAGCTTTAAAAAAGATGTTAAGAAAATGTTACCAAAAGTGTGTAGGATTAATCATAAAAATACCTTACTTGCGCACTTCGAAACTGTCTAAAGACTGGCTTGACCATATCTTGGATATATTCATCAACTATTTCATTGTCATTAAACGTGTTTTCTGCTTTTCCGGGACGCGCCCAACCCAAAATTTCTACCTGGTTTAGTAAGCCCAATCAAAGTTTGATTTAAAAGGTTACAAAAAAAAGGTTCGGATTAAACATGAACATTTTTTTATGTTTGCGCGCTTAAAAACTCTCTAAAAAAAATCTGCACGATATTTTTAAGATATTATGCCACTAATCAAATGTAATTAAAGGTTCTTTGGGCGTTTCTTGGATGCGGGTAGCCCAAAATTTAAGCTTAGCGAAATAAGCTTAAAAAAAGATGTTAAGAAAATGTTACCAAAAGTGTGTAGGATTAATCATAAAAATACCTTATTTGCGCACTTCGAAACTGTCTAAAGACTGGCTTGACCATATCTTGGATATATTCTTCAACTATTTCAATGTCATTAAAGGTGTTTTCTGCCTTTCCGTGATGCGCCCAACCCAAAATTTCTACCTGGTTTAGTAAGCCCAATCAAAGTTTGATTTAAAAGGTTACAAAAAAAAGGTTCGGATTAAACATGAACATCTTTTTATTTTTGCGCACTTAAAAACTCTCTAAAAAAAATCTGGACCATATTTTAAAGATATTATGCCACTAATCAAATGTAATTAAAGGTTCTTTGGGCGTTTCTTGGATGCGGGTAGCCCAAAATTTAAACTTATCGAAATATGCTTAAAAAAAGATGTTAAGAAAATGTTACCAAAAGTGTGTAGGATTAATCATAAAAATACCTTATTTGCGCACTTCGAAACTGTCTAAAGACTGGCTTGACCACATCCTGGATATATTCTTCAACTATTTTAGTGTCATTAAAGGTGTTTTCTGCTTTTCCGTGATGAGCCCAACCCAAAATTTCTACCTGGTTTAGTAAGCCCAATCAAAGTTTGTTTTAATGACATTGAAATAGTTGAAGAATATATCCAGGATGTGGTCAAGCCAGCCTTTAGACAGTTTCGAAGAGCGCAAATTAGGTATTTTTATGATTAATCCTACACACTTTTGGTAACATTTTCTTAACATCTTTTTTTAAGCTTATTTCGCTAAGTTTAAATTTTGGGCTACCCGCATCCAAGAAACGCCCAAAGAACCTTTAATTACATTTGATTAGTGGCATAATATCTTAAAAATATGGTCCAGATTTTTTTTAGAGAGTTTTTAAGCGCGCAAACATAAAAAAATGTTCATGTTTAATCCGAATCTTTTTTTTATAACCTTTTAAATCAAACTTTGATTGGGCTTACTAAACCAGGTAGAAATTTTGGGTTGGGCGCGTCCTGGAAAAGCAGAAAACACCTTTAATGACATTGAAATAGTTGAAGAATATATCCAGGATGTCGTCAAGCCAGTCTTTAGACAGTTTCGAAGTGCGCAAATAAGGTATTTTTATGATTAATCCTACACACTTTTGGTAACATTTTCTTAACATCTTTTTTTAAGCTTATTTCGCTAAGTTTAAATTTTGGGCTACCCGCATCCAAGAAACGCCCAAAGAACCTTTAATTACACTTGATTAGTGGCATAATATCTGAAAAATATGATCCAGATTTTTTTTAGAGAGTTTTTAAGCGAGCAAACATAAAAAAATGTTCATGTTTAATCCGAACCTTTTTTTTGTAACCTTTTAAATCAAACTTTGATTAGGCTTACAAAACCAGGTAGAAATTTTGGGTTGGGCGCGTCCCGGAAAAGCAGAAAACACCTTTAATGACATTGAAATAGTTGAAGAATATATCCAGGATGTGGTCAAGCCAGTCTTTAGACAGTTTCGAAGTGCGCAAATAAGGCATTTTTATGATTAATCCTACACACTTTTGGTAACATTTTCTTAACATCTTTTTATAAGCTTTTTTCGCTAAGTTTAAATTTTGGGCTACCCGCATCCAAGAAACGCCCAAAGAACCTTTAATTACACTTGATTAGTGGCATAATATCTGAAAAATATGATCCAGATTTTTTTTAGAGAGTTTTTAAGCGCGCAAACATAAAAAAATGTTCATGTTTAATCCGAACCTTTTTTTTGTAACCTTTTAAATCAAACTTTGATTGGGCTTACTAAACCAGGTAGAAATTTTGGGTTGGGCGCGTCCCGGAAAAGCAGAAAACACCTTTAATGACATTGAAATAGTTGAAGAGCATATCCAGGATGTCGTCAAGCCAGTCTTTAGACAGTTTCGAAGTGCGCAAATAAGGTATTTTTTTGATTAATCCTACACACTTTTGGTAAGATTTTCTTAACATCTTTTTTTAAGCTGATTTCGCTAAGTTTAAATTTTGGGCTACCCGCATCCAAGAAACGCCCAAAGGTCCTTGAATTACATTTGATTAGTGGCATAATATCTGAATAATATGGTGCAGATTTTTTTTAGAGAGTTTTTAAGCGCGCAAACATACAAAAATGTTCATGTTTAATCCGAACCTTTTTTTTGTAATCTTTTAAATTAAAGTTTGATTGGGCTTACTAAACCAGGTAGAAATTTTGGGTTGGGCGCGTCCCGGAAAAGCAGAAAACACCTTTAATGACATTGAAATAGTTGAAGAATATATCCAGGATGTGGTCAAGCCAGTCTTTAGACAGTTTCGAAGTGCGCAAATAAGGTATTTTTATGATTAATCCTACACACTTTCGGTAACATTTTCTTAACATCTTTTTTTAAGCTTATTTCGCTAAGTTTAAATTTTGGGCTACCCGCATCCAAGCAACGCCCAAAGAACCTTTAATTACATTTGATTAGTGGCATAATATCTTAAAAATATGGTCCAGATTTTTTTTAGAGAGTTTTTAAGCGCGCAAACATAAAAAAATGTTCATGTTTAATTCGAACCTTTTTTTTGTAACCTTTTAAATCAAACTTTGATTGGGCTTACTAAACCAGGTAGAAATTTTGGGTTGGGCGCGTCCCGGAAAAGCAGAAAACACCTTTAATGACATTGAAATAGTTGAAGAATAAATCCAGGATGTCGTCAAGCCAGTCATTAGACAGTTTCGAAGTGCGCAAATAAGGTATTTTTATGATTAATCCTACACACTTTTGGTAACATTTTCTTAACATCTTTTTTTAAGCTTATTTCGCTAAGTTTATATTTTGGGCTACCCGCATCCAAGAAACGCCAAAAGAACCTTAATTACATTTTTGATTAGTGGCATAATATCTTAAAAATATCGTGCAGATTTTTTTTAGAGAGTTTTTAAGCGCGCAAACATAAAAAAATGTTCATGTTCAATCCGAACCTTTTTTTTGTAACCTTTTAAATCAAACCTTGATTGGGCTTACTAAACCAGGTAGAAATTTTGGATTGGGCGCGTCCCGGAAAAGAAGAAAACACCTTTAATGACATTGAAATAGTTGAAGAAGATATCCAGGATGTCGTCAAGCCAGTCTTTAGACTGTTTCGAAGTGCGCAAATAAGGTACTTTTATGATTAATCCTACACACTTTTGGTAACATTTTCTTAACATCTTTTTTTAAGCTTATTTCGCTAAGTTTAAATTTAGGGCTACCCGCATCCAAGAAACGCCCAAAGAACCTTTAATTACATTTCATTAGTGGCATAATATCTTAAAAATATCGTCCAGATTTTTTTTAGAGAGTTTTTAAGCGCGCAAACATAAAAAAATGTTCATGTTTAATCCGAACCTTTTTTTTGTAACCTTTTAAATCAAACTTTGATTGGGCTTACTAAAACAGGTAGAAACTTAGGGTTGGGCGCGTCCCGGAAAAGCAGAAAACACCTTTAATGACATTGAAATAGTTGAAGAATATATCCAGGATGTCGTCAAGCCAGTCTTTAGACAGTTTCGAAGTGCGCAAATAAGGTATTTTTATGATTAATCCTACACACTTTTGGTAACATTTTCTTAACATCTTTTTTTAAGCTTATTTCGCTAAGTTTAAATTTTGGGCTACCCGCATCCAAGAAACGCCCAAAGAACCTTTAATTACATTTCATTAGTGGCATAATATCTTAAAAATATGGTCCAGATTTTTTTTAGAGAGTTTTTAAGCGCGCAAACATAAAAAAATGTTCATGTTTAATCCGAACCTTTTTTTTGTAACCTTTTAAATCAAACTTTGATTGGGCTTACTAAACCAGGTAGAAATTTTGGGTTGGGCGCGTCCCGGAAAAGCAGAAAACACCTTTAATGACATTGAAATAGTTGAAGAATATATCCAGGATGTCGTCAAGCCAGTCTTTAGACAGTTTCGAAGTGCGCAAATAAGGTATTTTTATGATTAATCCTACACACTTTTGGTAACATTTTCTTAACATCTTTTTTTAAGCTTATTTCGCTAAGTTTAAATTTTGGGCTACCCGCATCCAAGAAACGCCAAAAGAACCTTAATTACATTTTTGATTAGTGGCATAATATCTTAAAAATATCGTGCAGATTTTTTTTAGAGAGTTTTTAAGCGCGCAAACATAAAAAAATGTTCATGTTTAATCCGAACCTTTTTTTTGTAACCTTTTAAATCAAACCTTGATTGGGCTTACTAAACTAGGTAGAAATTTTGGGTTGGGCGCGTCCCGGAAAAGCAGAAAACACCTTTAATGACATTGAAATAGTTGAAGAAGATATCCAGGATGTCGTCAAGCCAGTCTTTAGACTGTTTCGAAGTGCGCAAATAAGGTACTTTTATGATTAATCCTACACACTTTTGGTAACATTTTCTTAACATCTTTTTTTAAGCTTATTTCGCTAAGTTTAAATTTAGGGCTACCCGCATCCAAGAAACGCCCAAAGAACCTTTAATTACATTTCATTAGTGGCATAATATCTTAAAAATATCGTCCAGATTTTTTTTAGAGAGTTTTTAAGCGCGCAAACATAAAAAAATGTTCATGTTTAATCCGAACCTTTTTTTTGTAACCTTTTAAATCAAACTTTGATTGGGCTTACTAAAACAGGTAGAAACTTAGGGTTGGGCGCGCCCCGGAAAAGCAGAAAACACCTTTAATGACATTGAAATAGTTGAAGAATATATCCAGGATGTCGTCAAGCCAGTCTTTAGACAGTTTCGAAGTGCGCAAATAAGGTATTTTTATGATTAATCCTACACACTTTTGGTAACATTTTCTTAACATCTTTTTTTAAGCTTACTTCGCTAAGTTTAAATTTTGGGATACCCGCATCCAAGAAACGCCCAAAGAACCTTTAATTACATTTGATTAGTGGCATAATATCTTAAAAATATCGTGCAGATTTTTTTTAGAGAGTTTTTAAGCGCGCAAACATAAAAAAATGTTCATGTTTAATCCGAACCTTTTTTTTGTAACCTTTTAAATCAAACTTTGATTGGGCTTACTAAACCAGGTAGAAATTTTGGGTTGGGCGCGTCGCGGAAAAGCAGAAAACACCTTTAATGACATTGAAATAGTTCAAGAATATATCCAGGATGTGGTCAAGCCAGTCTTTAGACAGTTTCGAAGTGCGAAAATAAGGTATTTTTATGATTAATCCTACACACTTTTGGTAACATTTTCTTAACATCTTTTTTTAAGCTTATTTCGCTAAGCTTAAATTTTGGGCTACCCTCATCCAAGAAACGCCCAAAGAACCTTTAATTACATTTGATTAGTGGCATAATATCTTAAAAATATCGTGCAGATTTTTTTTAGAGAGTTTTTAAGCACGCAAACATAAAAAAATGTTCATGTTTAATCCGAACCTTTTTTTTGTAACCTTTTAAATCAAACTTTGATTGGGCTTACTAAACCAGGTAGAAATTTTGGGTTGGGCGCGTCCCGGAAAAGCAGAAAACACCTTTAATGACATTGAAATAGTTGAAGAATATATCCAGGATGTCGTCAAGCCAGTCTTTAGACAGTTTCGAAGTGCGCAAATAAGGTATTTTTATGATTAATCCTACACTCTTTAGGTAACATTTTCTTAACATCTTTTTTTAAGCTTATTTCGCAAAGTTTAAATTTTGGGCTACCCGCATCCAAGAAACGCCGAAAGAAAATTTAATTAAATTTGATTAGTGGCATAATATCTTAAAAATATCGTCCAGATTTTTTTTTCGAGAGTTTTTAAGCGCGCAAACATAAAAAAATGTTCATGTTTAATGCGAACCTTTTTTTTGTAACCTTTTAAATCAAACTTTGATTGGGCTTACTAAACCAGGTAGAAATTTTGGGTTGGGCGCGTCCCGGAAAAGCAGAAAACACCTTTAAAAAAAGATGTTAAGAAAATGTTACCAAAAGTGTGTAGGATTAATCATAAAAATACCTTATTTGCGCACTTCGAAACTGTCTAAAGACTGGCTTGACCACATCCTGGATATATTCTTCAACTATTTCAATGTCATTAAAGGTGTTTTCTGCTTTTCCGGGACGCGCCCAACCCAAAATTTCTACCTGGTTTAGTAAGCCCAATCAAAGTTTGATTTCAAAGGTTACAAAAAAAAGGTTCGGATTAAACATGAACATTTTTTTATGTTTGCGCGCTTAAAAACTCTCTAAAAAAAATCTGGACCATATTTTTAAGATATTATGCCACTAATCAAATGTAATTAAAGGTTCTTTGGGCGTTGCTTGGATGCGGGTAGCCCAAAATTTAAACTTAGCGAAATAAGCTTAAAAAAAGATGTTAAGAAAATGTTACCAAAAGTGTGTAGGATTAATCATAAAAATACCTTATTTGCGCACTTCGAAACTGTCTAAAGACTGGCTTGACGACATCCTGGATATATTCTTCTACTATTTCAATGTCATTGAAGGTGTTTTCTGCTTTTCCGTGATGCGCCCAACCCAAAATTTCTACCTGGTTTAGTAAGCCCAATCAAAGTTTGATTTAAAAGGTTACAAAAAAAAGGTTCGGATTAAACATGAACATTTTTTTATGTTTGCGCGCTTAAAAACTCTCTAAAAAAAATGTGCCCGATATTTTTAAGATATTATGCCACTAATCAAATGTAATTAAAGGTTCTTTGGGCGTTTCTTGGATGCGGGTAGCCCAAAATTTAAACTTAGCGAAATAAGCTTAAAAAAAGATGTTAAGAAAATGTTACCAAAAGTGTGTAGGATTAATCATAAAAATACCTTATTTGCGCACTTCGAAACTGTCTAAAGACTGGCTTGACGACATCCTGGATATCTTCTTCAACTATTTCAATGTCATTAAAGGTTTTTTCTGCTTTTCCGGGACGCGCCCAACCCAAAATTTCTACCTGGTTTAGTAAGCCCAATCAAAGTTTGATTTAAAAGGTTACAAAAAAAAGGTTCGGATTAAACATGAACATTTTTTTATGTTTGCGCGCTTAAAAACTCTCTAAAAAAAATGTGCCCGATATTTTTAAGATATTATGCCACTAATCAAATGTAATTAAAGGTTCTTTGGGCGTTTCTTGGATGCGGGTAGCCCAAAATTTAAACTTAGCGAAATAAGCTTAAAAAAAGATGTTAAGAAAATGTTACCAAAAGTGTGTAGGATTAATCATAAAAATACCTTATTTGCGCACTTCGAAACTGTCTAAAGACTGGCTTGACGACATCCTGGATATCTTCTTCAACTATTTCAATGTCATTAAAGGTTTTTTCTGCTTTTCCGGGACGCGCCCAACCCAAAATTTCTACCTGGTTTAGTAAGCCCAATCAAAGTTTGATTTAAAAGGTTACAAAAAAAAGGTTCGGATTAAACATGAACATTTTTTTATGTTTGCGCGCTTAAAAACTCTCTAAAAAAAATCTGCCCGATATTTTTAAGATATTATGCCACTAATCAAATGTAATTAAAGGTTCTTTGGGCGTTTCTTGGATGCGGGTAGCCCAAAATTTAAACTTAGCGAAATAAGCTTAAAAAAAGATGTTAAGAAAATGTTACCAGAAGTGTGTAGGATTAATCATAAAAATACCTTATTTGCGCACTTCGAAACTGTCTAAAGACTGGCTTGACGACATCCTGGATATCTTCTTCAACTATTTCAATGTCATTAAAGGTGTTTTCTGCTTTTCCGGGACGCGCCCAACCCAAAATTTCTACCTGGTTTAGTAAGCCCAATCAAAGTTTGATTTAAAAGGTTACAAAAAAAAGGTTCGGATTAAAAATGAACATTTTTTTATGTTTGCGCGCTTAAAAACTCTCTAAAAATATCTGCACGATATTTTAAAGATATTATGCCAGTAATCAAATGTAATTAAAGGTTCTTTGGGCGTTTCTTGGATGCGGGTAGCTCAAAATTTAAACTTAGCGAAATAAGCTTAAAAAAAGATGTTAAGAAAATGTTACCAAAAGTGTGTAGGATTAATCATAAAAATACCTTATTTGCGCACTTCGAAACTGTCTAAAGACTGGCTTGACCACATCCTGGATATATTCTTCAACTATTTCACTGTCATTAAAGGTGTTTTCTGCTTTTCCGTGATGCGCCCAACCCAAAATTTCTACCTGGTTTTGTAAGCCCAATCAAAGTTCGATTTAAAAGGTTACCAAAAAAAGGTTCGGATTAAACATCAACATTTTTTTATGTTTGCGCGCTTATAAACTCTCTAAAAAAAATCTGGACCATATTTTTAAGATATTATGCCACTAATCAAATGTAATTAAAGGTTCTTTGGGCGTTTCTTGGATGCGGGCAGCCCAAAATTTAAACTTAGCGAAATAAGCTTAAAAAAAGATGTTAAGAAAATGTTACCAAAAGTGTGTAGGATTAATCATAAAAATACCTTATTTGCGCACTTCGAAACTGTCTAAAGACTGGCTTAACCTCATCCTGGATATCTTCTTCAACTATTTCAATGTCATTAAAGGTGTTTTCTGCTTTTCCGGGACGCGCCCAACCCAAAATTTCTACCTGGTTTAGTAAGCCCAATCAAAGTTTGATTTAAAAGGTTACAAAAAAAAAGGTTCGGATTAAACATGAACATTTTTTTATGTTTGCGCGCTTAAAAACTCTCTAAAAAAAATCTGCACGATATTTTTAAGATATTATGCCACTAATCAAATGTAATTAAAGGTTCTTTGGGCGTTTCTTGGATGCGGGCAGCCCAAAATTTAAACTTAGCGAAATAAGCTTAAAAAAAGATGTTAAGAAAATGTTACCAAAAGTGTGTAGGATTAATCATAAAAATACCTTATTTGCGCACTTCGAAACTGTCTAAACACTGGCTTGACGACATCCTGGATATCTTCTTCAACTATTTCAATGTCATTAAAGGTGTTTTCTGCTTTTCCGGGACGCGCCCAACCCAAAATTTCTACCTGGTTTAGTAAGCCCAATCAAAGTTTGATTTAAAAGGTTACAAAAAAAAGGTTCGGATTAAACATGAACATTTTTTTATGTTTGCGCGCTTAAAAACTCTCTAAAAATATCTGCACGATATTTTTAAGATATTATGCCACTAATCAAATGTAATTAAAGGTTCTTTGGGCGTTTCTTGGATGCGGGTAGCTCAAAATTTAAACTTAGCGAAATAAGCTTAAAAAAAGATGTTAAGAAAATGTTACCAAAAGTGTGTAGGATTAATCATAAAAATACCTTATTTGCGCACTTCGAAACTGTCTAAAGACTGGCTTGACCACATCCTGGATATATTCTTCAACTATTTCACTGTCATTAAAGGTGTTTTCTGCTTTTCCGTGATGCGCCCAACCCAAAATTTCTACCTGGTTTTGTAAGCCCAATCAAAGTTTGATTTAAAAGGTTACAAAAAAAAGGTTCGGATTAAACATCAACATTTTTTTATGTTTGCGCGCTTAAAAACTCTCTAAAAAAAATCTGGACCATATTTTTAAGATATTATGCCACTAATCAAATGTAATTAAAGGTTCTTTGGGCGTTTCTTGGATGCGGGCAGCCCAAAATTTAAACTTAGCGAAATAAGCTTAAAAAAAGATGTTAAGAAAATGTTACCAAAAGTGTGTAGGATTAATCATAAAAATACCTTATTTGCGCACTTCGAAACTGTCTAAAGACTGGCTTAACCTCATCCTGGATATCTTCTTCAACTATTTCAATGTCATTAAAGGTGTTTTCTGCTTTTCCGGGACGCGCCCAACCCAAAATTTCTACCTGGTTTAGTAAGCCCAATCAAAGTTTGATTTAAAAGGTTACAAAAAAAAAGGTTCGGATTAAACATGAACATTTTTTTATGTTTGCGCGCTTAAAAACTCTCTAAAAAAAATCTGCACGATATTTTTAAGATATTATGCCACTAATCAAATGTAATTAAAGGTTCTTTGGGCGTTTCTTGGATGCGGGTAGCCCAAAATTTAAACTTAGCGAAATAAGCTTAAAAAAAGATGTTAAGAAAATGTTACCAAAAGTGTGTAGGATTAATCATAAAAATACCTTATTTGCGCACTTCGAAACTGTCTAAAGACTGGCTTGAGGACATCTTGGATATCTTCTTCAACTATTTCAATGTCATTAAAGGTGTTTTCTGCTTTTCCGGGACGCGCCCAACCCAAAATTTCTACCTGGTTTAGTAAGCCCAATCAAAGTTTGATTTAAAAGGTTAGAAAAAAAAAGGTTTGGATTAAACATGAACATTTTTTTATGTTTGCGCGCTTAAAAACTCTCTAAAAAAAATCTGCACGATATTTTTAAGATATTATGCCACTAATCAAATGTAATTAAAGGTTCTTTGGACGTTTCTTGGATGCGGGTAGCCGAAAATTTAAACTTAGCGAAATAAGCTTTAAAAAAGATGTTAAGAAAATGTTACCAAAAGTGTGTAGGATTAATCATAAAAATACCTTACTTGCGCACTTCGAAACTGTCTAAAGACTGGCTTGACCATATCTTGGATATATTCATCAACTATTTCATTGTCATTAAACGTGTTTTCTGCTTTTCCGGGACGCGCCCAACCCAAAATTTCTACCTGGTTTAGTAAGCCCAATCAAAGTTTGATTTAAAAGGTTACAAAAAAAAGGTTCGGATTAAACATGAACATTTTTTTATGTTTGCGCGCTTAAAAACTCTCTAAAAAAAATCTGCACGATATTTTTAAGATATTATGCCACTAATCAAATGTAATTAAAGGTTCTTTGGGCGTTTCTTGGATGCGGGTAGCCCAAAATTTAAGCTTAGCGAAATAAGCTTAAAAAAAGATGTTAAGAAAATGTTACCAAAAGTGTGTAGGATTAATCATAAAAATACCTTATTTGCGCACTTCGAAAC
The DNA here is from genome assembly GCF_958299795.1 of Porites lutea. NCBI lineage: Eukaryota > Metazoa > Cnidaria > Anthozoa > Scleractinia > Poritidae > Porites > Porites lutea. The sequence continues at coordinate 182,549 of NC_133202.1, read as the reverse complement.
TGTCTAAAGACTGGCTTGACCATATCTTGGATATATTCTTCAACTATTTCAATGTCATTAAAGGTGTTTTCTGCCTTTCCGTGATGCGCCCAACCCAAAATTTCTACCTGGTTTAGTAAGCCCAATCAAAGTTTGATTTAAAAGGTTACAAAAAAAAGGTTCGGATTAAACATGAACATCTTTTTATTTTTGCGCACTTAAAAACTCTCTAAAAAAAATCTGGACCATATTTTAAAGATATTATGCCACTAATCAAATGTAATTAAAGGTTCTTTGGGCGTTTCTTGGATGCGGGTAGCCCAAAATTTAAACTTATCGAAATATGCTTAAAAAAAGATGTTAAGAAAATGTTACCAAAAGTGTGTAGGATTAATCATAAAAATACCTTATTTGCGCACTTCGAAACTGTCTAAAGACTGGCTTGACCACATCCTGGATATATTCTTCAACTATTTTAGTGTCATTAAAGGTGTTTTCTGCTTTTCCGTGATGAGCCCAACCCAAAATTTCTACCTGGTTTAGTAAGCCCAATCAAAGTTTGTTTTAATGACATTGAAATAGTTGAAGAATATATCCAGGATGTGGTCAAGCCAGCCTTTAGACAGTTTCGAAGAGCGCAAATTAGGTATTTTTATGATTAATCCTACACACTTTTGGTAACATTTTCTTAACATCTTTTTTTAAGCTTATTTCGCTAAGTTTAAATTTTGGGCTACCCGCATCCAAGAAACGCCCAAAGAACCTTTAATTACATTTGATTAGTGGCATAATATCTTAAAAATATGGTCCAGATTTTTTTTAGAGAGTTTTTAAGCGCGCAAACATAAAAAAATGTTCATGTTTAATCCGAATCTTTTTTTTATAACCTTTTAAATCAAACTTTGATTGGGCTTACTAAACCAGGTAGAAATTTTGGGTTGGGCGCGTCCTGGAAAAGCAGAAAACACCTTTAATGACATTGAAATAGTTGAAGAATATATCCAGGATGTCGTCAAGCCAGTCTTTAGACAGTTTCGAAGTGCGCAAATAAGGTATTTTTATGATTAATCCTACACACTTTTGGTAACATTTTCTTAACATCTTTTTTTAAGCTTATTTCGCTAAGTTTAAATTTTGGGCTACCCGCATCCAAGAAACGCCCAAAGAACCTTTAATTACACTTGATTAGTGGCATAATATCTGAAAAATATGATCCAGATTTTTTTTAGAGAGTTTTTAAGCGAGCAAACATAAAAAAATGTTCATGTTTAATCCGAACCTTTTTTTTGTAACCTTTTAAATCAAACTTTGATTAGGCTTACAAAACCAGGTAGAAATTTTGGGTTGGGCGCGTCCCGGAAAAGCAGAAAACACCTTTAATGACATTGAAATAGTTGAAGAATATATCCAGGATGTGGTCAAGCCAGTCTTTAGACAGTTTCGAAGTGCGCAAATAAGGCATTTTTATGATTAATCCTACACACTTTTGGTAACATTTTCTTAACATCTTTTTATAAGCTTTTTTCGCTAAGTTTAAATTTTGGGCTACCCGCATCCAAGAAACGCCCAAAGAACCTTTAATTACACTTGATTAGTGGCATAATATCTGAAAAATATGATCCAGATTTTTTTTAGAGAGTTTTTAAGCGCGCAAACATAAAAAAATGTTCATGTTTAATCCGAACCTTTTTTTTGTAACCTTTTAAATCAAACTTTGATTGGGCTTACTAAACCAGGTAGAAATTTTGGGTTGGGCGCGTCCCGGAAAAGCAGAAAACACCTTTAATGACATTGAAATAGTTGAAGAGCATATCCAGGATGTCGTCAAGCCAGTCTTTAGACAGTTTCGAAGTGCGCAAATAAGGTATTTTTTTGATTAATCCTACACACTTTTGGTAAGATTTTCTTAACATCTTTTTTTAAGCTGATTTCGCTAAGTTTAAATTTTGGGCTACCCGCATCCAAGAAACGCCCAAAGGTCCTTGAATTACATTTGATTAGTGGCATAATATCTGAATAATATGGTGCAGATTTTTTTTAGAGAGTTTTTAAGCGCGCAAACATACAAAAATGTTCATGTTTAATCCGAACCTTTTTTTTGTAATCTTTTAAATTAAAGTTTGATTGGGCTTACTAAACCAGGTAGAAATTTTGGGTTGGGCGCGTCCCGGAAAAGCAGAAAACACCTTTAATGACATTGAAATAGTTGAAGAATATATCCAGGATGTGGTCAAGCCAGTCTTTAGACAGTTTCGAAGTGCGCAAATAAGGTATTTTTATGATTAATCCTACACACTTTCGGTAACATTTTCTTAACATCTTTTTTTAAGCTTATTTCGCTAAGTTTAAATTTTGGGCTACCCGCATCCAAGCAACGCCCAAAGAACCTTTAATTACATTTGATTAGTGGCATAATATCTTAAAAATATGGTCCAGATTTTTTTTAGAGAGTTTTTAAGCGCGCAAACATAAAAAAATGTTCATGTTTAATTCGAACCTTTTTTTTGTAACCTTTTAAATCAAACTTTGATTGGGCTTACTAAACCAGGTAGAAATTTTGGGTTGGGCGCGTCCCGGAAAAGCAGAAAACACCTTTAATGACATTGAAATAGTTGAAGAATAAATCCAGGATGTCGTCAAGCCAGTCATTAGACAGTTTCGAAGTGCGCAAATAAGGTATTTTTATGATTAATCCTACACACTTTTGGTAACATTTTCTTAACATCTTTTTTTAAGCTTATTTCGCTAAGTTTATATTTTGGGCTACCCGCATCCAAGAAACGCCAAAAGAACCTTAATTACATTTTTGATTAGTGGCATAATATCTTAAAAATATCGTGCAGATTTTTTTTAGAGAGTTTTTAAGCGCGCAAACATAAAAAAATGTTCATGTTCAATCCGAACCTTTTTTTTGTAACCTTTTAAATCAAACCTTGATTGGGCTTACTAAACCAGGTAGAAATTTTGGATTGGGCGCGTCCCGGAAAAGAAGAAAACACCTTTAATGACATTGAAATAGTTGAAGAAGATATCCAGGATGTCGTCAAGCCAGTCTTTAGACTGTTTCGAAGTGCGCAAATAAGGTACTTTTATGATTAATCCTACACACTTTTGGTAACATTTTCTTAACATCTTTTTTTAAGCTTATTTCGCTAAGTTTAAATTTAGGGCTACCCGCATCCAAGAAACGCCCAAAGAACCTTTAATTACATTTCATTAGTGGCATAATATCTTAAAAATATCGTCCAGATTTTTTTTAGAGAGTTTTTAAGCGCGCAAACATAAAAAAATGTTCATGTTTAATCCGAACCTTTTTTTTGTAACCTTTTAAATCAAACTTTGATTGGGCTTACTAAAACAGGTAGAAACTTAGGGTTGGGCGCGTCCCGGAAAAGCAGAAAACACCTTTAATGACATTGAAATAGTTGAAGAATATATCCAGGATGTCGTCAAGCCAGTCTTTAGACAGTTTCGAAGTGCGCAAATAAGGTATTTTTATGATTAATCCTACACACTTTTGGTAACATTTTCTTAACATCTTTTTTTAAGCTTATTTCGCTAAGTTTAAATTTTGGGCTACCCGCATCCAAGAAACGCCCAAAGAACCTTTAATTACATTTCATTAGTGGCATAATATCTTAAAAATATGGTCCAGATTTTTTTTAGAGAGTTTTTAAGCGCGCAAACATAAAAAAATGTTCATGTTTAATCCGAACCTTTTTTTTGTAACCTTTTAAATCAAACTTTGATTGGGCTTACTAAACCAGGTAGAAATTTTGGGTTGGGCGCGTCCCGGAAAAGCAGAAAACACCTTTAATGACATTGAAATAGTTGAAGAATATATCCAGGATGTCGTCAAGCCAGTCTTTAGACAGTTTCGAAGTGCGCAAATAAGGTATTTTTATGATTAATCCTACACACTTTTGGTAACATTTTCTTAACATCTTTTTTTAAGCTTATTTCGCTAAGTTTAAATTTTGGGCTACCCGCATCCAAGAAACGCCAAAAGAACCTTAATTACATTTTTGATTAGTGGCATAATATCTTAAAAATATCGTGCAGATTTTTTTTAGAGAGTTTTTAAGCGCGCAAACATAAAAAAATGTTCATGTTTAATCCGAACCTTTTTTTTGTAACCTTTTAAATCAAACCTTGATTGGGCTTACTAAACTAGGTAGAAATTTTGGGTTGGGCGCGTCCCGGAAAAGCAGAAAACACCTTTAATGACATTGAAATAGTTGAAGAAGATATCCAGGATGTCGTCAAGCCAGTCTTTAGACTGTTTCGAAGTGCGCAAATAAGGTACTTTTATGATTAATCCTACACACTTTTGGTAACATTTTCTTAACATCTTTTTTTAAGCTTATTTCGCTAAGTTTAAATTTAGGGCTACCCGCATCCAAGAAACGCCCAAAGAACCTTTAATTACATTTCATTAGTGGCATAATATCTTAAAAATATCGTCCAGATTTTTTTTAGAGAGTTTTTAAGCGCGCAAACATAAAAAAATGTTCATGTTTAATCCGAACCTTTTTTTTGTAACCTTTTAAATCAAACTTTGATTGGGCTTACTAAAACAGGTAGAAACTTAGGGTTGGGCGCGCCCCGGAAAAGCAGAAAACACCTTTAATGACATTGAAATAGTTGAAGAATATATCCAGGATGTCGTCAAGCCAGTCTTTAGACAGTTTCGAAGTGCGCAAATAAGGTATTTTTATGATTAATCCTACACACTTTTGGTAACATTTTCTTAACATCTTTTTTTAAGCTTACTTCGCTAAGTTTAAATTTTGGGATACCCGCATCCAAGAAACGCCCAAAGAACCTTTAATTACATTTGATTAGTGGCATAATATCTTAAAAATATCGTGCAGATTTTTTTTAGAGAGTTTTTAAGCGCGCAAACATAAAAAAATGTTCATGTTTAATCCGAACCTTTTTTTTGTAACCTTTTAAATCAAACTTTGATTGGGCTTACTAAACCAGGTAGAAATTTTGGGTTGGGCGCGTCGCGGAAAAGCAGAAAACACCTTTAATGACATTGAAATAGTTCAAGAATATATCCAGGATGTGGTCAAGCCAGTCTTTAGACAGTTTCGAAGTGCGAAAATAAGGTATTTTTATGATTAATCCTACACACTTTTGGTAACATTTTCTTAACATCTTTTTTTAAGCTTATTTCGCTAAGCTTAAATTTTGGGCTACCCTCATCCAAGAAACGCCCAAAGAACCTTTAATTACATTTGATTAGTGGCATAATATCTTAAAAATATCGTGCAGATTTTTTTTAGAGAGTTTTTAAGCACGCAAACATAAAAAAATGTTCATGTTTAATCCGAACCTTTTTTTTGTAACCTTTTAAATCAAACTTTGATTGGGCTTACTAAACCAGGTAGAAATTTTGGGTTGGGCGCGTCCCGGAAAAGCAGAAAACACCTTTAATGACATTGAAATAGTTGAAGAATATATCCAGGATGTCGTCAAGCCAGTCTTTAGACAGTTTCGAAGTGCGCAAATAAGGTATTTTTATGATTAATCCTACACTCTTTAGGTAACATTTTCTTAACATCTTTTTTTAAGCTTATTTCGCAAAGTTTAAATTTTGGGCTACCCGCATCCAAGAAACGCCGAAAGAAAATTTAATTAAATTTGATTAGTGGCATAATATCTTAAAAATATCGTCCAGATTTTTTTTTCGAGAGTTTTTAAGCGCGCAAACATAAAAAAATGTTCATGTTTAATGCGAACCTTTTTTTTGTAACCTTTTAAATCAAACTTTGATTGGGCTTACTAAACCAGGTAGAAATTTTGGGTTGGGCGCGTCCCGGAAAAGCAGAAAACACCTTTAAAAAAAGATGTTAAGAAAATGTTACCAAAAGTGTGTAGGATTAATCATAAAAATACCTTATTTTCGGCTGGCTTGACGACATCCTGGATATATTCTTTAACTTCTTCAATGTCATTAAAGGTGTTTTCTGCTTTTCCGGGACGCGCCCAACCCAAAATTTCTACCTGGTTTAGTAAGCCCAATCAAAGTTTGATTTAAAAGGTTTCAAAAAAAAGGTTCGGATTAAACATGAACATTTTTTTATGTTTGCGCGCTTAAAAACTCTCTAAAAAAAATCTGGACCATATTTTTAAGATATTATGCCACTAATCAAATGTAATTAAAGGTTCTTTGGGCGTTTCTTGGATGCGGGTAGCCCAAAATTTAAACTTAGCGAAATAAGCTTAAAAAAAGATGTTAAGAAAATGTTACCAAAAGTGTGTAGGATTAAACATAAAAATACCTTATTTGCGCACTTCGAAACTGTCTAAAGACTGGCTTGACGACATCCTGGATATATTCTTCAACTATTTCAATGTCATTAAAGGTGTTTTCTGCTTTTCCGGGACGCGCCCAACCCAAAATTTCTACCTGGTTTAGTAAGCGCAATCAAAGTTTGATTTAAAAGGTTACAAAATAAAGGTTCGGATTAAACATCAACATTTTTTTATGTTTGCGCGCTTAAAAACTCTCTAAAAAAAATCTGCACCATATTTTTAAGATATTATGCCACTAATCAAATGTAATTAAAGGTTCTTTGGGCGTTTCTTGGATGCGGGTAGCCCAAAATTTAAACTTAGCGAAATAAGCTTAAAAAAAGATGTTAAGAAAATGTTACCAAAAGTTTGTAGGATTAATCATAAAAATACCTTATTTGCGCACTTCGAAACTGTCTAAAGACTGGCTTGACGACATCCTGGATATATTCTTCAACTATTTCAATGTCATTAAAGGTGTTTTCTGCTTTTCCGTGACGCGCCCAATCCAAAATTTCTACCTGGTTTAGTAAGCCCAATCAAAGTTTGATTCAAAAGGTTACAAAAAAAAGGTTCGGATTAAACATGAACATTTTTTTATGTTTGCGCGCTTAAAAACTCTCTAAAAAAAATCTGGACCATATTTTTACGATATTATGCCACTAATCAAATGTAATTAAAGGTTCTTTGGGCATTTCTTGGATGCGGGTAGCCTAAAATTTAAACTTAGCGAAATGAGCTTAAAAAAAGATGTTAAGAAAATGTTACCAAAAGTGTGTAGGATTAATCATAAAAATACCTTATTTGCGCACTTCGAAACTGTCTAAAGACTGGCTTGACGACATCCTGGATATATTCTTCAACTATTTCAATGTCATTAAAGGTGTTTTCTGCTTTTCCGGGACGCGCCCAACCCAAAATTTCTACCTGGTTTAGTAAGCCCAATCAAAGTTTGATTGAAAAGGTTACAAAAAAAAGGTTCGGATTAAACATGAACATTTTTTTATGTTTGCGCGCTTAAAAACTCTCTAAAAAAAATCTGGACAATATTTTCAAGATATTATGCCACTAATCAAATGTAATTAAAGGTTCTTTGGGCGTTTCTTGGATGCGGGTAGCCCAAAATTTAAACTTAGCGAAATAAGCTTAAAAAAAGATGTTAAGAAAATGTTACCAAAAGTTTGTAGGATTAATCATAAAAATACCTTATTTGCGCACTTCGAAACTGTCTAAAGACTGGCTTGACCACATCCTGGATATATTCTTCAACTATTTCAATGTCATTAAAGGTGTTTTCTGCTTTTCCGGGACGCGCCCAACCCAAAATTTCTACCTGGTTTAGTAAGCCCAATCAAAGTTCTATTTATAAGGTTACAAAAAAAAGGTTCGGATTAAACATGAACATTTTTTTATGTTTGCGCGCTTAAAAACTCTCTAAAAAAAATCTGCACGATATTTTTACGATATTATGCCACTAATCAAATGTAATTAAAGGTTCTTTGGGCGTTTCTTGGATGCGGGTAGCCCAAAATTTAAACTTAGCGAAATAAGCTTAAAAAAAGATGTTAAGAAAATGTTACCAAAAGTGTGTAGGATTAATCATAAAAATACCTTATTTGCGCACTTCGAAACTGTCTAAAGACTGGCTTGACCACATCCTGGATATATTCTTTAACTATTTCAATGTCATTAAAGGTGTTTTCTGCTTTTCCGGGACGCGCCAGACCCAAAATTTCTACCTGGTTTAGTAAGCCCAATCAAAGTTTGATTTAAAAGGTTACAAAAAAAACGTTCGGATTAAACATGAACATTTTTATATGTTTGCGCGCTTGAAAATTCTCTAAAAGGAATCTGGACCATATTTTTAAGATATTAAGCCACTAATCGAATGTAATTAAAGGTTCTTTGGGCGTTTCTTGGATGCGGGTAGCCCAAAATTTAAACTTAGCGAAATAAGCTTAAAAAAAGATGTTAAGAAAATGTTACCAAAAGTGTGTAGGATTAATCATAAAAATACCTTATTTGCGCACTTCGAAACTGTCTAAAGACTGGCTTGACCACATCCTGGATATATTCTTCAACTATTTCAATGTCATTAAAGGTGTTTTCTGCTTTTCCGGGACGCGCTCAACCCAAAATTTCTACCTGGTTTAGTAAGCCCAATCAAAGGTTGATTTAAAAGGTTACAAAAAAAAGGTTCGGATTAAACATGAACATTTTTTTATATTTGCGTGCTTAAAAACTCTCTAAAAAAAATCTAGACCATATTTTTATGATATTATGCCACTAATCAAATGTAATTAAAGGTTCTTTGGGCGTTTCTTGGATGCGGGTAGCCCAAAATTTAAACTTAGCGAAATAAGCTTAAAAAAAGATGTTAAGAAAATGTTACCAAAAGTGTGTAGGATTAATCATAAAAATACCTTATTTGCGCACTTCGAAACTGTCTAAAGACTGGCTTGACGACATCCTGGATATCTTCTTCAACTATTTCAATGTCATTAAAGGTGTTTTCTGCTTTTCCGGGACGCGCCCAACCCAAAATTTTTACCTGGTTTAGTAAGCCCAATCAAAGTTTGATTTAAAAGGTTACAAAAAAAAGGTTCGGATTAAACGTGAACATTTTTTTATGTTTGCGCGCTTAAAAACTCTCTAAAAAAAATCTGGACGATATTTTTAAGATATTATGCCACTAATCAAATGTAATTAAAGGTTCTTTGGGCGTTTCTTGGATGCGGGTAGCCCAAAATTTAAACTTAGCGAAATAAGCTTAAGAAAAGATGTTAAGAAAATGTTACCAATAGTGTGTAGGATTAATCATAAAAATACCTTATTTGCGCACTTCGAAACTGTCTAAAGACTGGCTTGACGACATCCTGGATATCTTCTTCAACTATTTCAATGTCATTAAAGGTGTTTTCTGCTTTTCCGGAACGCGCCCAACCCAAAATTTCTACCTGGATTAGTAAGCCCAATCAAAGTTTGATTTAAAAGGTTACAAAAAAAAGGTTCGGATTAAACATGAACATTTTTTTATGTTTGCGCGCTTAAAAACTCTCTAAAAAAAATCTGGACGATATTTTTAAGATATTATGCCACTAATCAAATGTAATTAAAGGTTCTTTTGGCGTTTCTTGGATGCGGGTAGCCCAAAATTTAAACTTAGCGAAATAAGCTTAAAAAAAGATGTTAAGAAAATGTTACCAAAAGTGTGTAGGATTAATCATAAAAATACCTTATTTGCGCACTTCGAAACTGCCTAAAGACTGGCTTGGCGACATCCTGGATATCTTCTTCAACTATTTCAATGTCATTAAAGGTGTTTTCTGCTTTTCCGGGACGCGCCCAACCCAAAATTTCTACCTGGTTTAGTAAGCCCAATCAAAGTTTGATTTAAGAGGTTACAAAAAAAAGGCTCGGATTAAACATGAACATTTTTTTATGTTTGCGCGCTTAAAAACTCTCTAAAAAAGATCTGTACGATATTTTTAAGATATTATGCCACTAATCAAATGTAATTAAAGGTTCTTTGGGCGTTTCTTGGATGCGGGTAGCCCAAAATTTAAACTTAGCGAAATAAGCTTAAAAAAAGACGTTAAGAAAATGTTACCAAAAGTGTGTAGGATTAATCATAAAAATACCTTATTTGCGCACTTCGAAACTGTCTAAAGACTGGCTTGACGACATCCTGGATATCTTCTTCAACTATTTCAATGTCATTAAAGGTGTTTTCTGCTTTTCCGGGACACGCCCAACCCAAAATTTCTACCTGGTTTAGTAAGCCCAATCAAAGTTTGATTTAAAAGGTTACAAAAAAAAGGTTCGGATTAAACATGAACATTTTTTTATGTTTCCGCGCTTAAAAACTTTCTAAAAAAAATCTGCACGATATTTTTAAGATATTATGCCACTAATCAAATGTAATTAAAGGTTCTTTGGGCGTTTCTTGGATGCGGGTAGCCCAAAATTTAAACTTAGCGAAATAAGCTTAAAAAAAGATGTTAAGAAAATGTTACCAAAAGTGTGTAGGATTAATCATAAAAATACCTTATTTGCGCACTTCGAAACTGTCTAAAGACTGGCTTGACGACATCCTGGATATCTTCTTCAACTATTTCAATGTCATTAAAGGTGTTTTCTGCTTTTCCGGGACGCGCCCAACCCAAAATTTCTACCTGGTTTAGTAAGCCCAATCAAAGTTTGATTTAAAAGGTTACAAAAAAAAGGTTCGGATTAAACATGAACATTTTTTTATGTTCGCGCGCTTAAAAACTCGCTAAAAAAAATCTGCACGATATTTTTAAGATATTATGCCACTAATCAAATGTAATTAAAGGTTCTTTGGGCGTTTCTTAGATGTGGGTAGCCCAAAATTTAAACTTAGCGAAATAAGCTTAAAAAAAGATGTTAAGAAAATGTTACCAAAAGTGTGTAGGATTAATCATAAAAATACCTGATTTGCGCACTTCAAAACTGTCTAAAGACTGGCTTGACGACATCCTGGATATCTTCTTCAACTATTTCAATGTCATTAAAGGTGTTTTGTGCTTTTCCGGGACGCGCCCAACCCAAAATTTCTACCTGGTTTAGTAAGCCCAATCAAAGTTTGATTTAAAAGGTTACAAATAAAAGGTTCGGATTAGAGATGAACATTTTTTTATGGTTGCGCGCTTAAAAACTCTCTAAAAAAAATCTGGACGATTTTTTTAAGATATTATGCCACTAATCAAATGTAATTAAAGGTTCTTTGGGCGTTTCTTGGACGCGGGTAGCCCAAAATTTAAACTTAGCGAAATAAGCTTAAAAAAAGATGTTAAGAAAATGTTACCAAAAGTGTGTAGGATTAATCATAAAAATACCTTATTTGCGCACTTCGAAACTGTCTAAAGACTGGCTTGACGACATCCTGGATATCTTCTTGAACTATTTCAATGTCATTAAAGGTGTTTTCTGCTTTTCCGGGACGCGCCCAACCCAAAATTTCTACCTGGTTTAGTAAGCCCAATCAAAGTTTGATTACAAAAAAAAGGTTCGGATTAAACATGAACATTTTTTTATGTTTGTGTGCTTAAAAACTCTCTAAAAAAAATCTGGACGATATTTTTAAGATATTATGCCACTAATCTAATGTAATTAAAGGTTCTTTGGGCGTTTCTTGGATGCGGGTAGCCCAAAATTTAAACTTAGCGAAATAAGCTTAAAAAAAGATGTTAAGAAAATGTTACCAAAAGTGTGTAGGATTAATCGTAAAAATACCTTATTTGCGCTCTTCGAAACTGTCTAAAGACTGGCTTGACGACATCCTGGATATCTTCTTCAACTATTTCAATGTCATTAAAGGTGTTTTCTGCTTTTCCGGGACGCGCCTAACCCAAAATTTCTACCTGGTTTAGTAAGCCCAATCAAAGTTTGATTTAAAAGGTTACAAAAAAAAGGTTCGGATTAAACATGAACCTTTTTTTATGTTTGCGCGCTTAAAAACTCTCTAAAAAAAATCTGCACGATATTTTTAAGATATTATGCCACTAATCAAATGTAATTAAAGGTTCTTTGGGCGTTTCTTGGATGCGGGTAGCCCAAAATTTAAACTTAGCGAAATAAGCTTAAAAGAAGATGTTAAAAAAATGTTACCAAAAGTGTGTAGGATTAATCATAAAAATACCTTATTTGCGCACTTCGAAACTGTCTAAAGACTGGCTTGTCGACATCCTGGATATCTTCTTCAACTATTTCAATGTCATTAAAGGTGTTTTGTGCTTTTCCGGGACGCGCCCAACCCAAAATTTCTACCTTGTTTAGTAAGCCCAATCAAAGTTTGATTTAAAAGGTTACACAAAAAAAAGGTTCGGATTAAACATGAACGTTATTTTATATTTGCGCGCTTAAAAAGTCTCTAAACAAAATCTGGACGATATTTTTAAGCTATTATGCCACTAATCAAATGTAATTAAAGGTTCTTTGGGCGTTTCTTGGATGCGGGTAGCCCTAAATTTAAACTTAGCGAAATAAGCTTAAAAAAAGATGTTAAGAAAATGTTACCTAAAGTGTGTAGGATTAATCATAAAAATACCTTATAAGCGCACTTCCAAACTGTCTAAAGACTGGCTTGACGACATCCTGGATATCTTCTTCAACTATTTCAATGTCATTAAAGGTGTTTTCTGCTTTTCCGGGACGCGCCCAATCCAAAATTTCTACCTGGTTTAGTAAGCCCAATCAAAGTTTGATTTAAAAGGTTACAAAAAAAAGGTTCGGATTAAACATGAACATTTTTTTATGTTTGCGCGCTTAAAAACTCTCTAAAAAAAATCTGCACGATATTTTTAAGATATTATGCCACTAATCAAATGTAATTAAAGCTTCTTTGGGCGTTCCTTGGATGCGGGTAGCCCAAAATTAAAACTTAGCGAAATAATCCTATAAAAGGATGTTAAGAAAATGTTACCAAAAGTGTGTAGGATTAATCATAAAAACACCTTATTTGCGCAATTCGAAACTGTCTAAAGACTGGCTTGACGACATCCTGGATATCTTCTTCAACTATTTCAATGTCATTAAAGGTGTTTTCTGCTTTTCCGGGACGCGCCCAACCCAAAATTTCTACCTGGTTTAGTAAGCCCAATCAAAGTTTGATTTAAAAGGTTACAAATAAAAGGTTCGGATTAAACATGAACATTTTTTTATGGTTGCGCGCTTAAAAACTCTCTAAAAAAAATCTGCACGATTTTTTTAAGATATTATGCCACTAATCAAATGTAATTAAAGGTTCTTTGGGCGTTTCTTGGACGCGGGTAGCCCAAAATTTAAACTTAGCGAAATAAGCTTAAAAAAAGATGTTAAGAAAATGTTACCAAAAGTGTGTAGGATTAATCATAAAAATACCTTATTTGCGCACTTCGAAACTGTCTAAAGACTGGCTTGACGACATCCTGGATATCTTCTTGAACTATTTCAATGTCATTAAAGGTGTTTTCTGCTTTTCCGGGACGCGCCCAACCCAAAATTTCTACCTGGTTTAGTAAGCCCAATCAAAGTTTGATTACAAAAAAAAGGTTCGGATTAAACATGAACATTTTTTTTATGTTTGTGTGCTTAAAAACTCTCTAAAAAAAATCTGGACGATATTTTTAAGATATTATGCCACTAATCTAATGTATTTAAAGGTTCTTTGGGCGTTTCTTGGATGCGGGTAGCCCAAAATTTAAACTTAGCGAAATAAGCTTAAAAAAAGATGTTAAGAAAATGTTACCAAAAGTGTGTAGGATTAATCGTAAAAATACCTTATTTGCGCACTTCGAAACTGTCTAAAGACTGGCTTGACGACATCCTGGATATCTTCTTCAACTATTTCAATGTCATTAAAGGTGTTTTCTGCTTTTCCGGGACGCGCCCAACCCAAAATTTCTACCTGGTTTAGTAAGCCCAATCAAAGTTTGATTTAAAAGGTTACAAAAAAAAGGTTCGGATTAAACATGAACCTTTTTTTATGTTTGCGCGCTTAAAAACTCTCTAAAAAAAATCTGCACGATATTTTTAAGATATTATGCCACTAATCAAATGTAATTAAAGGTTCTTTGGGCGTTTCTTGGATGCGGGTAGCCCAAAATTTAAACTTAGCGAAATAAGCTTAAAAGAAGATGTTAAGAAAATGTTACCAAAAGTGTGTAGGATTAATCATAAAAATACCTTATTTGCGCACTTCGAAACTGTCTAAAGACTGGCTTGTCGACATCCTGGATATCTTCTTCAACTATTTCAATGTCATTAAAGGTGTTTTCTGCTTTTCCGGGACGCGCCCAACCCAAAATTTCTACCTTGTTTAGTAAGCCCAATCAAAGTTTGATTTAAAAGGTTACACAAAAAAAAGGTTCGGATTAAACATGAACATTATTTTATATTTGCGCGCTTAAAAAGTCTCTAAACAAAATCTGGACGATATTTTTAAGCTATTATGCCACTAATCAAATGTAATTAAAGGTTCTTTGGGCGTTTCTTGGATGCGGGTAGCCCTAAATTTAAACTTAGCGAAATAAGCTTAAAAAAAGATGTTAAGAAAATGTTACCTAAAGTGTGTAGGATTAATCATAAAAATACCTTATAAGCGCACTTCCAAACTGTCTAAAGACTGGCTTGACGACATCCTGGATATCTTCTTCAACTATTTCAATGTCATTAAAGGTGTTTTCTGCTTTTCCGGGACGCGCCCAACCCAAAATTTCTACCTGGTTTAGTAAGCCCAATCAAAGTTTGATTTAAAAGGTTACAAAAAAAAGGTTCGGATTAAACATGAACATTTTTTTATGTTTGCGCGCTTAAAAACTCTCTAAAAAAAATCTGCACGATATTTTTAAGATATTATGCCACTAATCAAATGTAATTAAAGCTTCTTTGGGCGTTCCTTGGATGCGGGTAGCCCAAAATTAAAACTTAGCGAAATAATCCTATAAAAGGATGTTAAGAAAATGTTACCAAAAGTGTGTAGGATTAATCATAAAAATACCTTATTTGCGCACTTCGAAACTGTCTAAAGACTGGCTTGACGACATCCTGGATATCTTCTTCAACTATTTCAATGTCATTAAAGGTGTTTTCTGCTTTTCCGGGACGCGCCCAACCCAAAATTTCTACCTGGTTTGGTAAGCCCAATCAAAGTTTGATTTAAAAGGTTACAAAAAAAAACGTTCGGATTAAATATGAACATTTTTTTATGTTTGCGCGCTTAAAAACTCTCTAAAAAAAATCTGGACCATATTTTTAAGATATTATGCCACTAATCAAATGTAATTAAAGGTTCTTTGGGCGTTTCTTGGATGCGGGTAGCCCAAAATTTAAACTTAGCGAAATAAGCTTAAAAAAAGATGTTAAGAAAATGTTACCAAAAGTGTGTAGGATTAATCATAAAAATACCTTATTTGCGCACTTCGAAACTGTCTAAAGACTGGCTTGACGACATCCTGGATATCTTCTTCAACTATTTCAATGTCATTAAAGGTGTTTTCTGGATTTCCGGGACGCGCCCAACCCAAAATTTCTACCTGGTTTAGTAAGCCCAATCAAAGTTTGATTTAAAAGGTTACAAAAAAAAGGTTCGGATTAAACAGGAACATTTTTTTATGTTTGCGCGCTTAAAAACTCTCTAAAAAAAATCTGCACGATATTTTTAAGATATTATGCCACTAATCAAATGTAATTAAAGGTTCTTTGGGCGTTTCTTGGATGCGGGTAGCCCAAAATTTAAACTTAGCGAAATAAGCTTAAAAAAAGATGTTAAGAAAATGTTACCCAAAGTGTGTAGGATTAATCATAAAAATACCTGATTTCCGCACTTCGAAACTGTTTAAAGACTGGCTTGACGACATCCTGGATATCTTCTTCAACTATTTCAATGTCATTAAAGGTGTTTTCTGCTTTTCCGGGACGCGCCCAACCCAAAATTTCTACCTGGTTTAGTAAGCCCAATCAAAGTTTGATTTAAAAGGTTACACAAAAAAAAGGTTCGGATTAAACATGAACATTTTTTTATATTTGCGCGCTTAAAAACTGTCTAAACAAAATCTGGACGATATTTTTAAGATATTATGCCACTAAACAAATGTAATTAAAGGTTCTTTGGGCGTTTCTTGGATGCGGGTAGCCCAAAATTTAAACTTAGCGAAATAAGCTTAAAAAAAGATGTTAAGAAAATGTTACCTAAAGTGTGTAGGATTAATCATAAAAATACCTTATTTGCGCACTTCGAAACTGTCTAAAGACTGGCTTGACGACATCCTGGATATCTTCTTCAACTATTTCAATGTCATTAAAGGTGTTTTCTGCTTTTCCGGGACGCGCCCAACCCAAAATTTCTACCTGGTTTAGTAAGCCCAATCAAAGTTTGATTTAAAAGGTTACAAAAAAAAGGTTCGGATTAAATATGAACATTTTTTTATGTTTGCGCGCTTAAAAACTCTCTAAAAAAAATCTGCACGATATTTTTAAGATATTATGCCACTAAACAAATGTAATTAAAGGTTCTTTGGGCGTTTCCTTGATGCGGGTAGCCCAAAATTTAAACTTAGCGAAATAAGCTTAAAAAAAGATGTTAAGAAAATGTTACCAAAAGTGTGTAGGATTAATCATAAAAATACCTTATTTGCGCACTTCGAAACTGTCTAAAGACTGGCTTGACGACATCCAGGATATCTTCTTCAACTATTTCAATGTCATTAAAGGTGTTTTCTGCTTTTCCGGGACGCGCCCAACCCAAAATATCTACCTGGTTTAGTAAGCCCAATCAAAGTTTGATTTAAAAGGTTACAAAAAAAAAGTTCGGTTTAAACCTGAACATTTTTTTATGTTTGCGCGCTTAAAAACTCTCTAAAAAGAATCTGCACGATATTTTTAAGATATTATGCCACTAATCAAATGTAATTAAAGGTTCTTTGGGCGTTTCTTGGATGCGGGTAGCCCAAAATTTAAACTTAGCGAAATAAGCTTAAAAAAAGATGTTAAGATAATGTTACCAAAAGTGTGTAGGATTAATCATAAAAATACCTTATTTGCGCACTTCGAAACTGTCTAAAGACTGGCTTGACGACGTCCTGGATATCTTCTTCAACTATTTCAATGTCATTAAAGGTGTTTTGTGCTTTTCCGGGACGCGCCCAACCCAAAATTTCTACCTGGTTTAGTAAGCCCAATCAAAGTTTGATTTAAAAGGTTACAAAAAAAAGGTTCGGATTAAACATGAACATTTTTTTATGTTTGCGCGCTTAAAAACTCTCTAAAAAAAATCTGGACGATATTTTTAAGATATTATGCCACTAAACAAATGTAATTAAAGGTTCTTTAGGCGTTTCTTGGATGCGGGTAGCCCAAAATTTAAACTTAGCGAAATAAGCTTAAAAAAAGATGTTAAGAAAATGTTACCAAAAGTGTGTAGGATTAATCGTAAAAATACCTTATTTGCGCACTTCGAAACTGTCTAAAGACTGGCTTGACGACATCCTGGATATATCCTTCAACTATTTCAATGTCATTAAAGGTGTTTTCTGCTTTTCCGGGAGGCGCCCAACCCAAAATTTCTACCTGGTTTAGTAAGCCTAATCAACGTTTGATTTAAAAGGTTACAAAAAAAATGTTCGGATTAAACATGAACATTTTTTTATGTTTGCGCGCTTAAAAACTCTCTAAAGAAAATCTGGACGATATTTTTAAGATATTATGCCACTAATCAAATGTAATTAAAAGTTCTTTAGGCGTTTCTTGGATGCGGGTAGCCCAAAATTTAAACTTAGCGAAATAAGCTTAAAAAAAGATGTTAAGAAAATGTTACCAAAGGTGTGTAGGATTAATCATAAAAATACCTTATTTGCGCACTTCGAAACTGTCTAAAGACTGGCTTGACGACATCCTGGATATCTTCTTCAACTATTTCAATGTCATTAAAGGTGTTTTCTGCTTTTCCGGGACGCGCCCAACCCAAAATTTCTACCTGGTTTAGTAAGCCCAATCAAAGTTTGATTTAAAAAGTTACAAAAAAAAGGTTCGGATTAAACATCAACATTTTTTTATGTTTGCGCGCTTAAAAACTCTCTAAAAATACCTGCACGATATTTTTAAGATATTATGCCACTAATCAAATGTAGTTAAAGGTTCTTTGGGCGTTTCTTGGATGCGGGTAGCCCAAAATTTAAACTTAGCGAAATAAGCTTAAAAAAAGATGTTAAGAAAATGTTACCAAAAGTGTGTTGGATTAATAATAAAAACACCTTATTTGCGCACTTCGAAACTGTCTAAAGACTGGCTTGACGACATCCTGGATATCTTCTTCAACTATTTCAATGTCATTAAAGGTGTTTTGTGCTTTTCCGGGACGCGCCCAACCCAAAATTTCTACCTGGTTTAGTAAGCCCAATCAATGTTTGATTTAAAAGGTTACAAAAAAAAGGTTCGGATTAAACATCAACATTTTTTTATGTTTGCGCGCTTAAAAACTCTCTAAAAATACCTGCACGATATTTTTAAGATATTATGCCACTAATCAAATGTAGTTAAAGGTTCTTTGGGCGTTTCTTGGATGCGGGTAGCCCAAAATTTAAACTTAGCGAAATAAGCTTAAAAAAAGATGTTAAGAAAATGTTACCAAAAGTGTGTTGGAATAATCATAAAAATACCTTATTTGCGCACTTCGAAACTGTCTAAAGACTGGCTTGGCGACATCCTGGATATCTTCTTCAAGTATTTCAATGTCATTAAAGGTGTTTTGTGCTTTTCCGGGACGCGCCCAACCCAAAATTTCTACCTGGTTTAGTAAGCCCAATCAACGTTTGATTTAAAAGGTTACAAAAAAAAGGTTCGGATTAAACATGAACATTTTTTTATGTTTGCGCGCTTAAAAACTCTCTAAAAAAAATCTGCACGATATTTTTAAGATATTATGCCACTAATCAAATGTAATTAAAGGTTCTTTAGGCGTTTCTTGGATGCGGGTAGCCCAAAATTTAAACTTAGCGAAATAAGCTTAAAAAAAGATGTTAAGAAAATGTTACCAAAAGTGTGTAGGATTAATCATAAAAATATCTTATTTGCGCACTTCGAAACTGTCTAAAGACTGGCTTGACGACATCCTGGATATCTTCTTCAACTATTTCAATGTCATTAAAGGTGTTTTGTGCTTTTCCGGGACGCGCCCAACCCAAAATTTCTACCTGGTTTAGTAAGCCCAATCAAAGTTTGATTTAAAAGGTTACAAAAAAAAGGTTCGGATTAAACATCAACATTTTATTATGTTTGCGCGCTTAAAAACTCTCTAAAAAAAATCTGCACGATATTTTTAAGATATTATGCCACTAATCAAATGTAATTAAAGGTTCTTTGGGCGTTTCTTAGATGCGGGTAGCCCAAAATTTAAACTTAGCGAAATAAGCTTAAAAAAAGATGTTAAGAAAATGTTACCAAAAGTGTGTAGGATTAATCATAAAAATACCTTATTTGCGCACTTCGAAACTGTCTAAAGACTGGCTTGACGACATCCTGGATATCTTCTTCAACTATTTTAATGTCATTAAAGGTGTTTTCTGCTTTTCCGGGACGCGCCCAACCCAAAATTTCTACCTGGTTTAGTAAGCCCAATCAAAGTTTGATTTAAAAGGTTACAAAAAAAAGGTTCGGATTAAACATGAACATTTTTTTATGTTTGCGCGCTTAAAAACTCTCTAAAAAAAATCTGCACGATATTTTTAAGATATTATGCCACTAATCAAATGTAATTAAAGGTTCTTTGGGCGTTTCTTAGATGTGGGTAGCCCAAAATTTAAACTTAGCGAAATAAGCTTAAAAAAAGATGTTAAGAAAATGTTACCAAAAGTGTGTAGGATTAATCATAAAAATACCTTATTTGCGCACTTCGAAACTGTCTAAAGACTGGTTTGACGACATCCTGGATATCTTCTTCAACTATTTCAATGTCATTAAAGGTGTTTTCTGCTTTTCCGGGACGCGCCCAACCCAAAATTTCTACATGGTTTAGTAAGCCCAATCAAAGTTTGATTTAAAAGGTTACAAAAAAAAAGGTTCGGATTAAACATGAACATTTTTTTATGTTTGCGCGCTTAAAAACTCTCTAAAAAAAATCTGGACCATATTTTTAAGATATTATGCCACTAATCAAATGTAATTAAAGGTTCTTTGGGCGTTTCTTGGATGCGGGTAGCCCAAAATTTAAACTTAGCGAAATAAGCTTAAAAAAAGATGTTAAGAAAATGTTACCAAAAGTGTGTAGGATTAATCATAAAAATACCTTATTTGCGCACTTCGAAACTGTCTAAAGACTGGCTTGACCACATCCTGGATATATTCTTCAACTATTTCATTGTAATTAAAGGTGTTTTCTGCTTTTCCGGGACGCGCCCAACCCAAAATTTCTACATGGTTTAGTAAGCCCAATCAAAGTTTGATTTAAAAGGTTACAAAAAAAAGGTTCGGATTAAACATGGACATTTTTTTATGTTTGCGCGCTTAAAAACTCTCTAAAAAAAATCTGGACCATATTTTTAAGATATTATGCCACTAATCAAATGTAATTAAAGGTTCTTTGGGCGTTTCTTGGATGCGGGTAGCACAAAATTTAAACGTAGCGAAATAAGCTTAAAAAAAGATGTTAAGAAAATGTTACCAAAAGTGTGTAGGATTAATCATAAAAATACCTTATTTGCGCACTTCGAAACTGTCTAAAGACTTGTTTGACCACATCCTGGATATAATGTTCAACTATTTCAATGTCATTAATGGTGTTTTCTGCTTTTCCGTGATGTGCCCAACCCAAAATTTCTACCTGGTTTAGTAAGCCCAATCAAAGTTTGATTTAAAAGGTTACAAAAAAAAGGTTCGGATTAAACATGAACATTTTTTTATGTTTGCGCGCTTAAAAACTCTCTAAAAAAAATCTGCACGATATTTTTAAGATATTATGCCACTAATCAAATGTAATTAAAGGTTCTTTGGGCGTTTCTTGGATGCGGGTAGCCCAAAATTTAAACTTAGCGAAATAAGCTTAAAAAAAGATGTTAAGAAAATGTTACCAAAAGTGTGTAGGATTAATCATAAAAATACCTTATTTGCGCACTTCGAAACTGTCTAATGACTGCCTTGACGACATCCTGGATATCTTCTTCAACTATTTCAATGTCATTAAAGGTGTTTTCTGCTTTTTCGTGATGCGCCCAACCCAAAATTTCTACCTGGTTTAGTAAGCCCAATCAAAGTTTGATTTAAAAGGTTACAAAAAAAAGGTTCGGATTAAACATGAACATTTTTTTATGTTTGCGCGCTTAAAAATTCTCTAAAAAAAATCTGCACGATATTTTTAAGATATTATGCCACTAATCAAATGTAATTAAAGGTTCTTTAGGCGTTTCTTGGATGCGGGTAGCCCAAAATTTAAACTTAGCGAAATAAGCTTAAAAAAAGATGTTAAGAAAATGTTACCAAAAGGGTGTAGGATTAATCATAAAAATACCTTATTTGCGCACTTGAAAGCTGTCTAAAGACTGGCTTCACCATATCCTCGATATATTCTTCAACTATTTCAATGTCATTAAAGGTGTTTTCTGCTTTTCCGGGACGCGCCCAACCCAAAATTTCTACCTGGTTTAGAAAGCCCAATCAAAGTTTGATTTAATGACATTGAAATAGTTGAAAAATATATCCAGGATGTGGTCAAACCAGTCTTTAGACAGTTTCGAAGAGCGCAAATAAGGTATTTTTATGATTAATCCTACACACTTTTGGTAACATTTTCTTAACATCTTTTTTTAAGCTTATTTCGCTAAGTTTAAATTTTGGGCTACTCGCATCCAAGAAACGCCCAAAGAACCTTTAATTACATTTGATTAGTGGCATAATATCTTAAAAATATGGTCCAGATTTTTTTTAGAGAGTTTTTAAGCGCGCAAACATAAAAAAATGTTCATGTTTAATCCGAACCTTTTTTTTGTAACCTTTTAAATCAAACTTTGATTGGGCTTACTAAACCAGGTAGAAATTTTGGGTTGGGCGCGTCCCGGAAAAGCAGAAAACACCTTTAATGACATTGAAATAGTTGAAGAATATATCCAGGATTTCGTCAAGCCAGTCTTTAGACAGTTTCGAAGCGCGGAAATAAGGCATTTTTATGATTAATCCTACACACTTTTGGTAACATTTTCTTAACATCTTTTTTTAAGCTTATTTCGCTAAGTTTAAATTTTGGGCTACCCGCATCCAAGAAACGCCCAAAGAACCTTTAATTACATTTGATTAGTGGCATAATATCTTAAAAATATGGTCCAGATTTTTTTTAGAGAGTTTTTAAGCGCGCAAACATAAAAAAATGTTCATGTTTAATCCGAACCTTTTTTTTGTAACCTTTTAAATCAAACTTTGATTGGGCTTACTAAACCAGGTAGAAATTTTGGGTTGGGCGCGTCCCGGAAAAGCAGAAAACACCTTTAATGACATTGAAATAGTTGAAGAATATATCCAGGATGTCGTCAAGCCAGTCTTTAGACAGTTTCGAAGTGTGCAAATAAGGTATTTTTATGATTAATCCTACACACTTTTGGTAACATTTTCTTAACATCTTTTTTTAAGCTTATTTCGCTAAGTTTAAATTTTGGGCTACCCGCATCCAAGAAACGCCCAAAGAACCTTTAATTACATTTGATTAGTGGCATAATATCTTTAAAATATGGTCCAGATTTTTTTTAGAGAGTTTTTAAGCGCGCAAACATAAAAAAATGTTCATGTTTAATCCGAACCTTTTTTTTGTAATCTTTTAAATCAAACTTTGATTAGGCTTACTAAACCAGGTAGAAATTTTGGGTTGGCCGCGTCCCGGAAAAGCAGAAAACACCTTTAATGACATTGAAATAGTTGAAGAATATATCCAGGATGTGGTCAAGCCAGTCTTTAGACAGTTTCGAAGGGCACAAAGAAGGCATTTTTATGATTAATCCTACACACTTTTGGTAACATTTTCTTAACATCTTTTTTTAAGCTTATTTCGCTAAGTTTAAATTTTGGGCTATCCGCATCCAAGAAACGCCTAAAGAACCTTTAATTACATTTGATTAGTGGCATAATATCTTAAAAATATGCTCCAGATTTTTTTTAGAGAGTTTTTAAGCGCGGAAACATAAAAAAATGTTCATGTTTAATCCGAACCTTTTTTTTGTAACCTTTAAATCAAACTTTGATTGGGCTTACTAAACCAGGTAGAAATTTTGGGTTGGGCGCGTCCCGGAAAAGCAGAAAACACTTTTAATGACAATGAAATAGTTGAAGAATATATCCAGGATGTCGTCAAGCCAGTCTTTAGACAGTTTCGAAGTGCGCAAATAAGGCATTTTTATGATTAATCCTACACACTTTTGGTAACATTTTCTTAACATCTTTTTTTAAGCTTATTTCGCTAAGTTTAAATTTTGGGCTACCCGCATCCAAGAAACGCCCAAAGAACCTTTAATTACATTTGATTAGTGGCATAATATCTTAAAAATATGGTCCAGATTTTTTTTAGAGAGTTTTTAAGCGCGCAAACATAAAAAAATGTTCATGTTTAATCCGAACCTTTTTTTTGTAACCTTTTAAATTAAACTTTGATTGGGCTTACTAAACCAGGTAGAAATTTTGGGTTGGGCGCGTCCCGGAAAAGCAGAAAACACCTTTAATGACATTGAAATAGTTGAAGAATATATCCAGGATGTCGTCAAGCCAGTCTTTAGACAGTTTCGAAGTGCGCAAATAAGGTATTTTTATGATTAATCCTACACACTTTTGGTAACATTTTCTTAACATCTTTTTTTAAGCTTATTTCGCTAAGTTTAAATTTTGGGCTACCCGCATCCAAGAAACGCCCAAAGAACCTTTAATTACATTTGATTAGTGGCATAATATCTTAAAAATATGGTCCAGATTTTTTTTAGAGAGTTTTTAAGCGCGCAAACATAAAAAAATGTTCATGTTTAATCCGAACCTTTTTTTTGTAACCTTTTAAATCAAACTTTGATTGGGCTTACTAAACCAGGTAGAACTTTTGGGTTGGGCGCGTCCCGGAAAAGCAGAAAACACCTTTAATGACATTGAAATAGTTGAAGAATATATCCAGGATGTCGTCAAGCCAGTCTTTAGACAGTTTTGAAGTGCGCAAATAAGGTATTTTTATGATTAATCCTACACACTTTTGGTAACATTTTCTTAACGTCTTTTTTTAAGCTTATTTCGCTAAGTTTAAATTTTGGGCTACCCGCATCCAAGAAACGCCCAAAGAACCTTTAATTACATTTGATTAGTGGCATAATATCTTAAAAATATGGTCCAGATTTTTTTTAGAGAGTTTTTAAGCGCGCAAACATAAAAAAATGTTCATGTTTAATCCGAACCTTTTTTTTGTAACCTTTTAAATCAAACTTTGATTGGGCTTACTAAACCAGGTAGAACTTTTGGGTTGGGCGCGTCCTGGAAAAGCAGAAAACACCTTTAATGACATTGAAATAGTTGAAGAATATATCCAGGATGTCGTCAAGCCAGTCTTGAGACAGTTTTGAAGTGCGCAAATAAGGTATTTTTATGATTAATCCTACACACTTTGGGTAACATTTTCTTAACGTCTTTTTTTAAGCTTATTTCGCTAAGTTTAAATTTTGGGCTACCCGCATCCAAGAAACGCCCAAAGAACCTTTAATTACATATGATTAGTGGCATAATATCTAAAAAATATGGTCCAGATTTTTTTTAGAGAGTTTTTAAGCGCGCAAACATAAAAAAATGTTCATGTTTAATCCCAACTTTTTTTTTGTAACCTTTTAAATCAAACTTTGATAGGGCTTACTAAACCAGGTAGAAATTTTGGGTTGGGCGCGTCCCGGAAAAGCAGAAAACACCTTTAATGACATTGATATAGTTGAAGAATATATCCAGGATGTCGTCAAGCCAGTCTTTAGACAGTTTCGAAGTGCGCAAATAAGGTATTTTTATGATTAATCCTACACACTTTTGGTAACATTTTCTTAACATCTTTTTTTAAGCTTATTTCGCTAAGTTTAAATTTTGGGCTACCCGCATCCAAGAAACGCTGAAAGAACCTTTAATTACATTTGATTAGTGGCATAATATCTAAAAAATATGGTCCAGATTTTTTTTAGAGAGTTTTTAAGCGCGCAAACATAAGAAAATGTTCATGTTTAATCCGAACCTTTTTTTTGTAACCTTTTAAATCAAACTTTGATTGGGCTTACTAAACCAGGTAGAACTTTTGGGTTGGGCGCGTCCCGGAAAAGCAGAAAACACCTTTAATGACATTGAAATAGTTGAAGAATATATCCAGGATGTCGTCAAGCCAGTCTTTAGACAGTTTTGAAGTGCGCAAATAAGGTATTTTTATGATTAATCCTACACACTTTTGGTAACATTTTCTTAACGTCTTTTTTTAAGCTTATTTCGCTAAGTTTAAATTTTGGGCTACCCGCATCCAAGAAACGCCCAAAGATCCTTTAATTACATTTGATTAGTGGCATAATATCTAAAAAATATGGTCCAGATTTTTTTTAGAGAGTTTTTAAGCGCGCAAACATAAAAAAATGTTCATGTTTAATCCCAACTTTTTTTTTGTAACCTTTTAAATCAAACTTTGATAGGGCTTACTAAACCAGGTAGAAATTTTGGGTTGGGCGCGTCCCGGAAAAGCAGAAAACACCTTTAATGACATTGATATAGTTGAAGAATATATCCAGGATGTCGTCAAGCCAGTCTTTAGACAGTTTTGAAGTGCGCAAATAAGGTATTTTTATGATTAATCCTACACACTTTTGGTAACATTTTCTTAACGTCTTTTTTTAAGCTTATTTCGCTAAGTTTAAATTTTGGGCTACCCGCATCCAAGAAACGCCCAAAGAACCTTTAATTACATTTGATTAGTGGCATAATATCTAAAAAATATGGTCCAGATTTTTTTTAGAGAGTTTTTAAGCGCGCAAACATAAAAAAATGTTCATGTTTAATCCCAACTTTTTTTTTGTAACCTTTTAAATCAAACTTTGTTAGGGCTTACTAAACCAGGTAGAAATTTTGGGTTGGGCGCGTCCCGGAAAAGCAGAAAACACCTTTAATGACATTGATATAGTTGAAGAATATATCCAGGATGTAGTCAAGCCAGTCTTTAGACAGTTTCGAAGTGCGCAAATAAGGTATTTTTATGATTAATCCTACACACTTTTGGTAACATTTTCTTAACATCTTTTTTTAAGCTTATTTCGCTAAGTTTAAATTTTGGGCTACCCGCATCCAAGAAACGCCCAAAGAACCTTTAATTACATTTGATTAGTGGCATAATATCTTAAAAATATGGTCCAGATTTTTTTTAGAGAGTTTTTAAGCGCGCAAACATAAAAAAATGTTCATGTTTAATCCGAACCTTTTTTTTGTAACCTTTTAAATCAAACTTTGATTAGGCTTACTAAACCAGGTAGAAATTTTGGGTTGGGCGCGTCCCGGAAAAGCAGAAAACACCTTTAATGACATTGAAATAGTTGAAGAATATATCCAGGATGTCGTCAAGCCAGTCTTTAGACAGTTTCGAAGTGCGCAAATACGGTATTTTTATGATTAATCCTACACACTTTTGGTAACATTTTCTTAACATCTTTTTTTAAGCTTATTTCGCTAAGTTTAAATTTTGGGCTACCCGCATCCAAGAAACGCCCAAAGAACCTTTAATTACATTTGATTAGTGGCATAATATCTTAAAAATAACGTCCAGATTTTTTTAGAGAGTTTTTAAGCGCGCAAACATAAGAAAATGTTCATGTTTAATCCGAACCTTTTTTTTGTAACCTTTTAAATCAAACTTTGATTAGGCTTACTAAACCAGGTAGAAATTTTGGGTTGGGCGCGTCCCGGAAAAGCAGAAAACACCTTTAATGACATTGAAATAGTTGAAGAATATATCCAGGATGTGCTCAAGCCAGTCTTTAGACAGTTTCGAAGGGCACAAAGAAGGCATTTTTATGATTAATCCTAAACACTTTTGGTAACATTTTCTTAACATCTTTTTTTAAGCTTATTTCGCTAAGTTTAAATTTTGGGCTATCCGCATCCAAGAAACGCCAAAAGAACCTTTAATTACATTTGATTAGTGGCATAATATCTTAAAAATATGGTCCAGATTTTTTCTAGAGAGTTTTTAAGCGCGGAAACATAAAAAAATGTTCATGTTTAATCCGAACCTTTTTTTTGTAACCTTTAAATCAAACTTTGATTAGGCTTACTAAACCAGGTAGAAATTTTTGGTTGGGCGCGTCCCGGAAAAGCAGAAAACACTTTTAATGACAATGAAATAGTTGAAGAATATATCCAGGATGTCGTCAAGCCAGTCTTTAGACAGTTTCGAAGTGCGCCAATAAGGCATTTTTATGATTAATCCTACACACTTTTGGTAACATTTTCTTAACATCTTTTTTTAAGCTTATTTCGCTAAGTTTAAATTTTGGGCTACCCGCATCCAAGAAACGCCCAAAGAACCTTTAATTACATTTGATTAGTGGCATAATATCTTAAAAATATCGTCGAGATTTTTTTAGAGAGTTTTTAAGCGCGCAAACATAAGAAAATGTTCATGTTTAATCCAAACCTTTTTTTTGTAACCTTTTAAATCAAACTTTGATTAGGCTTACTAAACCAGGTTGAAATTTTGCGTTGGGCGCGTCCCGGAAAAGCAGAAAACACCTTTAATGACATTGAAATAGTTGAAGAATATATCCAGGATGTGGTCAAGCCAGTCTTTAGACAGTTTCGAAGGGCACAAAGAAGGCGTTTTTATGATTAATCCTACACACTTTTGGTAACATTTTCTTAACATCTTTTTTTAAGCTTATTTCGCTAAGTTTAAATTTTGGACTATCCGCATCCAAGAAACGCCCAAAGAACCTTTAATTACATTTGATTAGTGGCATAATATCTTAAAAATATGGTCCAGATTTTTTTTAGAGAGTTTTTAAGCGCGCAAACATAAGAAAATGTTCATGTTTAATCCGAACCTTTTTTTTGTAACCTTTTAAATCAAACTTTGATTGGGCTTACTAAACCAGGTAGAAATTTTGGGTTGGGCGCGTCCCGGAAAAGCAGAAAACACCTCTAATGACATTGAAATAGTTGAAGAATATATCCATAATGTCGTCAAGCCAGTCTTTAGACAGTTTCCAAGTGCGCAAATAAGGTATTTTTTATGATTAATCCTACACACTTTTGGTAATATTTTCTTAACATCTTTTTTTAAGCTTATTTCGCTAAGTTTAAATTTTGGGCTACCCGCATCCAAGAAACGCCCAAAGAACCTTTAATTACATTTGATTAGTGGCATAATATCTTAAAAATATGGTCAAGATTTTTTTTAGAGCGTTTCTAAGCGCGCAAACATAAAAAAATGTTCATGTTTAATCCGAACCTTTTTTTTGTAACCTTTTAAACCAAACTTTGATTGGGCTTACTAAACCAGGTAGAAATTTTGGGTTGGGCGCGTCCGGGAAAAGCAGAAAACACCTTTAATGACATTGAAATAGTTGAAGAATATATCCAGGATGTCGTCAAGCCAGTCTTTAGACAGTTTCGAAGTGCGCAAATAAGGTATTTTTATGATTAATCCTACACACTTTTGGTAACATTTTCTTAACATCTTTTTTTAAGCTTATTTCGCTAAGTTTAAATTTTGGGCTACCCGCATCCAAGAAACGCCCAAAGAACCTTTAATTACATTTGATTAGTGGCATAATATCTTAAAAATATGGTCAAGATTTTTTTTAGAGACTTTTTAAGCGCGCAAACATAAAAAAAAAGTTCATGTTTAATCCGAACCTTTTTTTTGTAATCTTTTAAATCAAACTTTGATTAGGCTTACTGAACCAGGTAGAAATTTTGGGTTGGGTGCGTCCCGGAAAAGCAGAAAACACCTTTAATGACATTGAAATAGTTGAAGAATATATCCAGGATGTCGTCAAGCCAGTCTTTAGACAGTTTCGAAGTGCGCAAATAAGGTATTTTTATGATTAATCCTACACACTTTTGGTAACATTTTCTTAACATCTTTTTTTAAAGGTGTTTTCTGCTTTTCCGGGACGCGCCCAACCCAAAATTTCTACCTGGTTTAGTAAGCCCAATCAAAGTTTGATTTAAAAGGTTACAAAAAAAAGGTTCGGATTAAACATGAACATTTTTTTATGTTTGCGCGCTTAAAAACTCTCTAAAAAAAATCTGGACCATATTTATAAGATATTATGCCACTAATCAAATGTAATTAAAGGTTCTTTGGGCGTTTCTTGGATACGGGTAGCCCAAAATTTAAACTTAGCGAAATAAGCTTAAAAAAAGATGTTAAGAAAATGTTACCAAAAGTGTGTAGGATTAATCATAAAAATACCTTATTTGCGCACTTCGAAACTGTCTAAAGACTGGCTTGACGACATCCTGGATATCTTCTTCAACTATTTCAATGTCATTAAAGGTGTTTTCTGCTTTTCCGGAACGCGCCCAACCCAAAATTTCTACCTGGTTTAGTAAGCCCAATCAAAGTTTGATTTAAAAGGTTACAAAAAAAAGGTTCGGATTAAACATGAACATTTTTTTATGTTTGCGCGCTTAAAAACTCTCTAAAAAAAATCTGGACCATATTTTTAAGATATTATGACACTAATCAAATGTAATTAAAGGTTCTTTGGTCGTTTCTTGGATGCGGGTAGCCCAAAATTTAAACTTAGCGAAATAAGCTTAAAAAAAGATGTTAAGAAAATGTTACCAAAAGTGTGTAGGATTAATCATAAAAATACCTTATTAGCGCACTTCGAAACTGTCTAAAGACTGGCTTGACCACATCCTGTTTATCTTCTTCAACTATTTCAATGTCATTAAAGGTGTTTTCTGCTTTTCCGGGACGCCCCCAACCCAAAATTTCTACCTGGTTTAGTAAGCCCAATCAAAGTTTGATTTAAAAGGTTACAAAAAAAAAGGTTCGGATTAAACATGAACATTTTTTTATGTTTGCGCGCTTAAAAACTGTCTAAAAAAAAATTTGGACCATATTTTTAAGATATTATGCCACTAATCAAATGTAATTAAAGGTTCTTTGGGCGTTTCTTGGATACGGGTAGCCCAAAATTTAAACTTAGCGAAATAAGCATAAAAAAAGATGTTAAGAAAATGTTACAAAAAGTGTGTAGGATTAATCATAAAAATAGCTTATTTGCGCACTTCGAAACTGTCTAAAGACTGGCTTGACCACATCCTGGATATATTCTTCAACTATTTCAATGTCATTAAAGGTGTTTTCTGCTTTTCCGGGACGCGCCCAACCCAAAATTTCTACCTGGTTTAGTAAGCCTAATCAAAGTTTGATTTAAAAGGTTACAAAAAAAAAGTTCGGATTAAACATGAACATTTTTTTATATTTGCGCGCTTAAAAACTCTCTAAAAAAAATCTGGACCATATTTTTAAGATATTATGCCACTAATCAAATGTAATTAAAGGTTCTTTGGGCGTTTCTTGGATGCGGGTAGCCCAAAATTTAAACTTAGCGAAATAAGCTTAAAAAAAGATGTTAAGAAAATGTTACCAAAAGTGTGTAGGATTAATCATAAAAATACCTTATTAGCGCACTTCGAAACTGTCTAAAGACTGGCTTGACCACATCCTGGATATATTCTTCAACTATTTCAATGTCATTAAAGGTGTTTTCTGCTTTTCCGGGACGCCCCCAACCCAAAATTTCTACCTGGTTTAGTAAGCCCAATCAAAGTTTGATTTAATGACATTGAAATAGTTGAAGAATATATCCAGGATGTCGTCAAGCCAGTCTTTAGACAGTTTCGAAGTGCGCAAATAAGGTATTTTTATGATTAATCCTACACACTTTTGGTAACATTTTCTTAACATCTTTTTTTAAGCTTATTTCGCTAAGTTTAAATTTTGAGCTACCCGCATCCAAGAAACGCAAAAGAACCTTTAATTACACTTGATTAGTGGCATAATATCTTAAAAATATGGTCCAGATTTTTTTTAGGGAGTTTTTAAGCGGGCAAACATAAAAAAATGTTGATGTTTAATCGGAACCTTTTTTTTGTAACCTTTTAAATCAAACTTTGATTGGGCTTACTAAACCAGGTAGAAATTTTGGCTTGGGCGCATCACGGAAAAGCAGAAAACACCTTTAATGACATTGAAATAGTTGAAGAATATATCCAGGATGTCGTCAAGCCAGTCTTTAGACAGTTTCGTAGTGCGCAAATAAGGTATTTTTATGATTAATCCTACACACTTTTGGTAACATTTTCTTAACATCTTTTTTTAAGCTTATTTCGCTAAGTTTAAATTTTGAGGTACCCGCATCCAAGAAACGCAAAAGAACCTTTAATTACATTTGATTAGCGGCATAATATCTTAAAAATATGGTCCAGATTTTTTTGAGAGAGTTTTTAAGGGCGCAAACATAAAAGAATGTTCATGTTTAATCCGAACCTTTTTTTTGTAACCTTTTAAATCAAACTTTGATTGGGCTTACTAAACCAGGTAGAAATTTTGGGTTGGGCGCGTCCCGGAAAAGCAGAAAACACCTTTAATGACATTGAAATAGTTGAAGAATATATCCAGGATGTCGTCCAGCCAGTCTTTAGACAGTTTCGAAGTGCGCAAATAAGGTATTTTTATGATTAATCCTACACACTTTTGGTAACATTTTCTTAACATCTTTTTTTAAGCTTATTTCGCTAAGTTTAAATTTAGGGCTACCTGCATCCAAGAAACGCCCAAAGAACCTTTAATTACATTTGATTAGTGGCATAATATCTGAAAAATATGGTCCAGATTTTTTTTAGAGAGTTTTTAAGCGCGCAAACATAAAAAACTGTTCATGTTTAATCCGAACTTTTATTTTGTAACCTTTTAAATCAAACTTTGATTGGGCTTACTAAACCAGGTAGAAATTTTGGGTTGGGCGCGTCCCGGAAAAGCAGAAAACACCTTTAATGACATTGAAATAGTTGAAGAATATATCCAGGATGTCGTCCAGCCAGTCTTTAGACAGTTTCGAAGTGCGCAAATAAGGTATTTTTATGATTAATCCTACACACTTTTGGTAACATTTTCTTAACATCTTTTTTTAAGCTTATTTCGCTAAGTTTAAATTTAGGGCTACCTGCATCCAAGAAACGCCCAAAGAACCTTTAATTACATTTGATTAGTGGCATAATATCTGAAAAATATGGTCCAGATTTTTTTTAGAGAGTTTTTAAGCGCGCAAACATAAAAAACTGTTCATGTTTAATCCGAACTTTTATTTTGTAACCTTTTAAATCAAACTTTGATTGGGCTTACTAAACCAGGTAGAAATTTTGGGTTGGGCGCGTCCCGGAAAAGCAGAAAACACCTTTAATGACATTGAAATAGTTAAAGAATATATCCAGGATGTCGTCAAGCCAGTCTTTAGACAGTTTCGAAGTGCGCAAATAAGGTATTTTTATGATTAATCCTACACACTTTTGGTAACATTTTCTTAACATCTTTTTTTAAGCTTATTTCGCTAAGTTTAAATTTTGGGCTACCCGCATCCAAGCAACGCCCAATGAACCTTTAATTACATTTGATTAGTGGCATAATATCTGAAAAATATGGTCCAGATTTTTTTTAGAGAGTTTTTAAGCGCGCAAACATAAAAAACTGTTCATGTTTAATCCGAACTTTTATTTTGTAACCTTTTAAATCAAACTTTGATTGGGCTTACTAAACCAGGTAGAAATTTTGGGTTGGGCGCGTCCCGGAAAAGCAGAAAACACCTTTAATGACATTGAAATAGTTAAAGAATATATCCAGGATGTCGTCAAGCCAGTCTTTAGACAGTTTCGAAGTGCGCAAATAAGGTATTTTTATGATTAATCCTACACACTTTTGGTAACATTTTCTTAACATCTTTTTTTAAGCTTATTTCGCTAAGTTTAAATTTTGGGCTACCCGCATCCAAGCAACGCCCAATGAACCTTTAATTACATTTGATTAGTGGCATAATATCTTAAAAATATCGTGGAGATTTTTTTTAGAGAGTTTTTAAGCGCGCAAACATAAAAAAATGTTCATGTTTAATCCGAACCTTTTTTTTGTAACCTTTTAAATCAAACTTTGATTGGGCTTACTAAACCAGGTAGAAATTTTGGGTTGGGCGCGTCCCGGAAAAGCAGAAAACACCTTTAATGACATTGAAATAGTTGAAGAATAAATCCAGGATGTCGTCAAGCCAGTCATTAGACAGTTTCAAAGTGCGCAAATAAGGTATTTTTATGATTAATCCTACACACTTTTGGTAACATTTTCTTAAAATCTTTTTTTAGAGGTGTTTTCTGCGTTTCCGGAACGCGCCCAACCCAAAATTTCTACCTGGTTTAGTAAGCCCAATCAAAGTTTGATTTAAAAGGTTACAAAAAAAAGGTTCGGATTAAACATGAACATTTTTTTATGTTTGCGCGCTTGAAAATTCTCGAAAAAAAATCTGGACGATATTTTTAAGATATTATGCCAGTAATCCAATGTAATTAAAGGTTCTTTGGGCGTTTCTTGGATGCGGGTAGCCCAAAATTTAAACTTAGCGAAATAAGCTTAAAAAAAGATGTTAAGAAAATGTTACCAAAAGTGTGTAGGATTAATCATAAAAATACCTTATTTGCGCACTTCGAAACTGTCTAAAGACTGGCTTGACGACATCCTGGATATATTCTTCAACTATTTTAATGTCATTAAAGGTGTTTTCTGCTTTTCCGTGATGCGTTCAACCCAAAATTTCTACCTGGTTTAGTAAGCCCAATCAAAGTTTGATTTAAAAGATTACAAAAAAAAGGTTCGGATTAAACATGAACATTTTTTTATGTTTGCGCGCTTAAAAACTCTCTAAAAAAAATCTGCTCGATTTTTTTAATATATTATGCCGCTAATCAAATGTAATTAAAGGTTCTTTTGGCGTTTCTTGGATGCGGGTAGCCCAAAATTTAAACTTAGCGAAATAAGCTTAAAAAAAGGTGTTAAGAAAATGTTACCAAAAGTGTGTAGGATTAATCATAAAAATACCTTATTTGCGCACTTCGAAACTGTCTAAAGACTGGCTTGACGACATCCTGGATATATTCATCAACTATTTCAATGTCATTAAAGGTGTTTTCTGCTTTTCCGGGACGCGCCCAACCCAAAATTTCTACCTGGTTTAGTAGGCCCAATCAAAGTTTGATTTAAAAGGTTACAAAAAAAAGGTTCGGATTAAACATGAACGTTTTTTTATGTTTGCGCGCTTAAAAACTCTCTAAAAAAAATCTGCACGATAATTTTAAGATATTATGCCACTAATCATATGTAATTAAAGGTTCTTTGGGCGTTTCTTGGATGCGGGTAGCCCAAAATTTAAACTTAGCGAAATAAGCTTAAAAAAAGATGTTAAGAAAATGTTACCAAAAGTGTGTAGGATTAATCATAAAAATACCTTATTTGCGCACTTCGAAACTGTCTAAAGACTGGCTTGACGACATCCTGGATATATTCTTCAACTATTTCAATGTCATTAAAGGTGTTTTCTGCTTTTCCGGGACGCGCCCAACCCAAAATTTCTACCTGGTTTAGTAAGCCCAATCAAAGTTTGATTTAAAAGGTTACAAAAAAAAGGTTCGGATTAAACATGAACATTTTTTAATGTTTGCGCGCTTAAAAACTCTCAAAAAAAAATCTGCACGATATTTTTAAGATATTATGCCACTAATCAAATGTAATTAAAGGTTCTTTGGGCGTTTCTTGGATGCGGGTAGCCCAAAATTTAAACTTAGCGAAATAAGCTTAAAAAAAGATGTTAAGAAAATGTTACCAAAAGTGTGTAGGATTAATCATAAAAATACCTTATTTGCGCACTTCGAATCTGTCTAAAGACTGGCTTGACGACATCCTGGATATATTCTTAAACTATTTCAATGTCATTAAAGGTGTTTTCTGCTTTTCCGGGACGCGCCCAACCCAAAATTTCTACCTGGTTTAGTAAGCCCAATCAAAGTTTGATTTAAAAGGTTACAAAAAAAAGGTTCGGATTAAACATGAACTTTTTTTTATGTTTGCGCGCTTAAAAACTCTCTAAAAAAAATCTGCACGATATTTTTAAGATATTATGCCACTAATCAAATGTAATTAAAGGTTCTTTGGGCGTTTCTTGGATGCGGGTAGCCCAAAATTTAAACTTAGCGAAATAAGCTTAAAAAAAGATGTTAAGAAAATGTTACCAAAAGTGTGTAGGATTAATCATAAAAATACCTTATTTGCGCAATTCGAAACTGTCTAAAGACTGGCTTGACGACATCCTGGATATATTCTTCAACTATTTCAATGTCATTAAAGGTCTTTTCTACTTTCCCGGGACGCGCCCAACCCAAAATTTCTACCTGGTTTAGTAAGCCCAATCAAAGTTTGATTTAAAAGGTTACAAAAAAAACGTTCCGATTAAAGATGAACATTTTTTTATGTTTGCGCGCTTAAAAACTCTCTAAAAAAAATCCGCACGATATTTTTAAGATATTATGCCACTAATCAAATGTAATTAAAGGTTCTTTGGGCGTTTCTTGGATGCGGGTAGCCCAAAATTTAAACTTAGCGAAATGAGCTTAAAAAAAGATGTTAAGAAAATGTTACCAAAAGTGTGTAGGATTAATCATAAAAATACCTTATTTGCGCACTTCGAAACTGTCTAAAGACTGGCTTGACGACATCCTGGATATATTCTTTAACTATTTTAATGTCATTAAAGGTGTTTTCTGCTTTTCCGGGACGCGCCCAACCCAAAATTTCTACCTGGTTTAGTAAGCCCAATCAAAGTTTGATTTAAAAGGTTACAAAAAAAAGGTTCGGATTAAAGATGAACATTTTTTTATGTTTCCGCGCTTAAAAACTCTCTAAAAAAAATCTGGACCATATTTTTAAGATATTATGCCACTAATCAAATGTAATTAAAGGTTCTTTGGGCGTTTCTTGGATGCGGGTAGCCCAAAATTTAAACTTAGCGAAATAAGCTTAAAAAAAGATGTTAAGAAAATGTTACCAAAAGTGTGTAGGATTAATCATAAAAATACCTTATTTGCGCACTTCGAAACTGTCTAAAGACTGGCTTGACGACATCCTGGATATATTCTTCAACTATTTCAATGTCATTAAAGGTGTTTTCTGCTTTTCCGGGACGCGCTTAACCCAAAATTTCTACCTGGTTTAGTAAGCCCAATCAAAGTTTGATTTAAAAGGTTACAAAAAAAAGGTTCGGATTAAACATGAACATTTTTATATGTTTGCGCGCTTAAAAACTCTGTAAAAAAAATCTGGACCATATTTTTAAGATATTATGCCACTAATCAAATGTAATTAAAGGTTCTTTGGGCGTTTCTTGGATGCGGGTAGCCCAAAATTTTAACTTAGCGAAATAAGCTTAAAAAAAGATTTTAAGAAAATGTTACCAAAAGTGTGTAGGATTAATCATAAAAATACCTTATTTGTGCACTTCGAAACTGTCTAAAGACTGGCTTGACGACATCCTGGATATATTCTTCAACTATTTCAATGTCATTAAAGGTGTTTTCTGCTTTTCCGGGACGCGCCCAACCCAAAATTTCTACCTGCTTTAGTAAGCCCAATCAAAGTTTGATTTAAAAGGTTACAAAAAAAAGGTTCGGATTAAACATGAACATATTTTTATGTTTGCGCGCTTAAAAACTCACTAAAAAAAATCTGCACGATATTTTTAAGATATTATGCCACTAATCAAATGTAATTAAAGGTTCTTTGGGCGTTTCTTGGATGCGGGTAGCCCAAAATTTAAACTTAGCGAAATAAGCTTAAAAAAAGATGTTAAGAAAATGTTACCAAAAGTGTGTAGGATTAATCATAAAAATACCTTATTTGCGCACTTCGAAACTGTCTAAAGACTGGCTTGACGACATCCTGGATATCTTCTTCAACTATTTCAATGTCATTAAAGGTGTTTTCTGCTTTTCCGGGACGCGCCCAACCCAAAATTTCTACCTGGTTTAGTAAGCCCAATCAAAGTTTGATTTAAAAGGTTACAAAAAAAAGGTTCGGATTAAAGATGAACTTTTTTTTATGTTTGCGCGCTTAAAAACTCTCGAAAAAAAATCTCGACCATATTTTTAAGATATTATGCCACTAATCAAATGTAATTAAAGGCTCTTTGGGCGTTTCTTGGATGCGGGTAGCCCGAAATTTAAACTTAGCGAAATAAGCTTAAAAAAAGGTGTTAAGAAAATGTTACCAAAAGTGTGTAGGATTAATCATAAAAATACCTTATTTGCGCACTTCGACACTGTCTAAAGACTTGCTTGGCGACATCCTGGATATCTTCTTCAACTATTTCAATGTCATTAAAGGTGTTTTCTGCTTTTCCGGGACGCGCCCAACCCAAAATTTCTACCTGGTTTAGTAAGCCCAATCAAAGTTTGATTTAAAAGGTTACAAAACAAAGGTTCGGATTAAACATGAACATTTTTTTATGTTTGCGCGCTTAAAAACTCTCTAAAAAAAATCTGGACCATATTTTTAAGATATTATGCCACTAATCAAATGTAATTAAAGGTTCTTTGGGCGTTTCTTGGATGCGGGTAGCTCAAAATTTAAACTTAGCGAAATAAGCTAAAAAAAAGATGTTAAGAAAATGTTACCAAAAGTGTGTAGGATTAATCATAAAAATACCTTATTTGCGCACTTCGAAACTGTCTAAAGACTGGCTTGACGACATCCTGGATATATTCTTCAACTATTTCAATGTCATTAAATCAAACTTTGATTGGGCTTACTAAACCAGGTAGAAATTTTGGGTTGGGCGCATCACGGAAAAGCAGAAAACACCTTTAATGACATTGAAAAAGTTGAAGAATATATCCAGGATGTGGTCAAGCCAGTCTTTAGACAGTTTCGAAGTGCGCAAATAAGGTATTTTTATGATTAATCCTACACACTTTTGGTAACATTTTCTTAACATCTTTTTTTAAGCTTATTTCGCTAAGTTTAAATTTTGGGCTATCCGCATCCAAGAAACGCCCAAAGAACCTTTAATTACATTTGATTAGTGGCATAATATCTTAAAAATATGGTCCAGATTTTTTTTAGAGAGTTTTTTAGCGCGCAAACATAAAAAAATGTTCATGTTTAATCCGAACCTTTTCTTTGTAACCTTTTAAATCAAACTTTGATTGGGCTTACTAAACCAGGTAAAAATTTTGGGTTGGGCGCATCACGGAAAAGCAGAAAACACCTTTAATGACATTGAAATAGTTGAAGAATATATCCAGGATGTGGTCAAGCCAGTCTTTAGACAGTTTCGAAGTGCGCAAATAAGGTATTTTTATGATTAATCCTACACACTTTTGGTAACATTTTCTTAACATCTTTTTTTAAGCTTATTTCGCTAAGTTTAAATTTTGGGATAGCCGAATCCAAGAAACGCCTAAAGAACCTTTAATTACATTTGATTAGTGGCATAATATCTTAAAAATATAGTCCACATTTTTTTTAGAGAGTTTTTAAGCGCGGAAACATAAAAAAATGTTGATGTTTAATGCGAACTTTTTTTTTGTAACCTTTTAAATCAAACTTTGATTGGGCTTACTAAACCAGGTAGAAATTTTGGGTTGGGCGCGTCCCGGAAAAGCAGAAAACACCTTTAATGACATTGAAATAGTTGAAGAAGATATCCAGGATGTCGTCAAGCCAGTCTTTAGACAGTTTCGAAGTGCGCTAATAAGGTATTTTTATGATTAATCCTACACACTTTTGGTAACATTTTCTTAACATCTTTTTTTAAGCTTATTTCGCTCAGTTTAAATTTTGGGCTACCCGCATCCTAGAAACGCCCAAAGAACCTTTAATTACATTTGATTAGTGGCATAATATCTTAAAAATATCGTGCAGATTTTTTTTTGAGAGTTTTTAAGCGCGCAAACATAAAAGAATGTTCATGTTTAATCCGAACCTTTTTTTTGTAACCTTTTAAATCAAACTTTGATTGGGCTTACTAAACCAGGTAGAAATTTTGGGTTGGGCGCGTCCCGGAAAAGCAGAAAACACCTTTAATGACATTGAAATAGTTGAAGAAGATATCCAGCATGTCGTCAAGCCAGTCTTTAGACAGTTTCGAAGTGCGCAAATAAGGTACTTTTATGATTAATCCTACACACTTTTGGTAACATTTTCTTAACATCTTTTTTTAAGCTTATTTCGCTAAGTTTAAATTTTGGGCTACCCGCATCCAAGAAACGCCCAAAGAACCTTTAATTACATTTGATTAGTGGCATAATATCTTAAAAATATGGTCCAGATTTTTTTTAGAGAGTTTTTAAGCGCGCAAACAAAAAAAAATGTTCATGTTTAATCCGAACCTTTTCTTTGTAACCTTTTAAATCAAACTTTGATTGGGCTTACTAAACCAGGTAGAAATTTTGGGTTGGGCGCATCACGGAAAAGCAGAAAACACCTTTAATGACATTGAAATAGTTGAAGAATATATCCAGGATGTGGTCA
Source organism: Porites lutea (assembly GCF_958299795.1). Lineage (NCBI taxonomy): Eukaryota > Metazoa > Cnidaria > Anthozoa > Scleractinia > Poritidae > Porites > Porites lutea. The sequence continues at coordinate 143,176 of NC_133202.1, read as the reverse complement.
AGCCAGTCTTTAAACAGTTTCGAAGTGCGCAAATAAGGTATTTTTATGATTAATCCTACACACTTTTGGTAACATTTTCTTAACATCTTTTTTTAAGCTTATTTCGCTAAGTTTAATTTTTGGGCTACCCGCATCCAAGAAACGCCCAAAGAACCTTTAATCACATTTGATTACTGGCATAATATCTTAAAAATATAGTCCACATTTTTTTTAGAGAGTTTTTAAGCGCGCAAACATAAAAAAATGTTGATGTTTAATGCGAACTTTTTTTTTGTAACCTTTTAAATCAAACTTTGATTGGGCTTACTAAACCAGGTAGAAATTTTGGTTTGGGCGCGTCCCGGAAAAGCAGAAAACACCTTTAATGACATTGAAATAGTTGAAGAAGATATCCAGGATGTCGTCAAGCCAGTCTTTAGACAGTTTCGAATTGCGCAAATAAGGTATTTTTATGATTAATCCTACACACTTTTGGTAACATTTTCTTAACATCTTTTTTTAAGCTTATTTCGCTAAGTTTAAATTTTGGGCTACCCGCATCCAAGAAACGCCCAAAGAACCGTTAATTACATTTGGTTAGTGGCATAATATCTTAAAGATATCGTGCAGATTTTTTTTTAGAGAGTTTTTAAGCGCGGAAACATAAAAAAATGTTCATGTTTAATCCGAACCTTTTTTTTGTAACCTTTTAAATCAAACTTTGATTGGGCTTACTAAACCAGGTAGAAATTTTGGGTTGGGCGCGTCCCGGAAAAGCAGAAAACACCTTTAATGACATTAAAATAGTTGAAGAAGATATCCAAGATGTCGTCAAGCCAGTCTTTAGACAGTTTCGAATTGCGCAAATAAGGTATTTTTATGATTAATCCTACACACTTTTGGTAACATTTTCTTAACATCTTTTTTTAAGCTTATTTCGCTAAGTTTAAATTTTGGGATAGCCGAATCCAAGAAACGCCTAAAGAACCTTTAATTACATTTGATTAGTGGCATAATATCTTAAAAATATCGTGCAGATATTTTTAGAGAGTTTTTAAGCGCGCAAACATAAAAAAATGTTCATGTTTAATCCGAACCTTTTTTTTGTAACCTTTTAAATCAAACTTTGATTGGGCTTACTAAACCAGGTAGAAATTTTGGGTTGGGCGCGTCCCGGAAAAGCAGAAAACACCTTTAATGACATTAAAATAGTTGAAGAAGATATCCAAGATGTCGTCAAGCCAGTCTTTAGACAGTTTCGAAGTGCGCAAATAAGGTATTTTTATGATTAATCCTACACACTTTTGGTAACATTTTCTTAAAATCTTTTTTTAAGCTTATTTCGCTAAGTTTAATTTTTGGGCTACCCGCATCCAAGAAACGCCCAAAGAACCTTTAATCACATTTGATTACTGGCATAATATCTTAAAAATATAGTCCACATTTTTTTTAGAGAGTTTTTAAGCGCGCAAACATAAAAATATGTTCATGTTTAATCCGAACCTTTTCTTTGTAACCTTTTAAATCAAACTTTGATTGGGCTTACTAAAGCAGGTAGAAATTTTGGGTTGGGCGCGTCCCGGAAAAGCAGAAAACACCTTTAATGAAATTGAAATAGTTGAAGAATATATCCAGGATGTCGTCAAGCCAGTCTTTAGACAGTTTCGAAGTGCACAAATAAGGTATTTTTATGATTAATCCTACACACTTTTGGTAACATTTTCTTAAAATCTTTTTTTAAGCTTATTTCGCTAAGTTTAAATTTTGGGATACCCGAATCCAAGAAACGCCTAAAGAACCTTTAATTACATTTGATTAGTGGCATAATATCTTAAAAATATAGTCCACATTTTTTTTAGAGAGTTTTTAAGCGCGCAAACATAAAAATATGTTCATGTTTAATCCGAACCTTTTTTTTGTAACCTTTTAAATCAAACTTTGATTGGGCTTACTAAAGCAGGTAGAAATTTTGGGTTGGGCGCGTCCCGCAAAAGCAGAAAACACCTTTAATGACATTAAAATAGTTGAAGAAGATATCCAAGATGTCGTGAAGCCAGTCTTTAGACAGTTTCGAATTGCGCAAATAAGGTATTTTTATGATTAATCCTACACACTTTTGGTAACATTTTCTTAACATCTTTTTTTAAGCTTATTTCGCTAAGTTTAAATTTTGGGCTACCCGCATCCAAGAAACGCCCAAAGAACCTTTAATTACATTTGATTAGTGGCATAATATCTTAAAGATATCGTGCAGATTTTTTTTTAGAGAGTTTTTAAGCGCGGAAACATAAAAAAATGTTCATGTTTAATCCGTACCTTTTTTTTTTAACCTTTTAAATCAAACTTTGATTGGGCTTACTAAACCAGGTAGAAATTTTGGGTTGGGCGCGTCCCGGACAAGCAGAAAACACCTTTAATGACATTAAAATAGTTGAAGAAGATATCCAAGATGTCGTCAAGCCAGTCTTTAGACAGTTTCGAATTGCGCAAATAAGGTATTTTTATGATTAATCCTACACACTTTTGGTAACATTTTCTTAACATCTTTTTTTAAGCTTATTTCGCTAAGTTTAAATTTTGGGATAGCCGAATCCAAGAAACGCCTAAAGAACCTTTAATTACATTTGATTAGTGGCATAATATCTTAAAAATATCGTGCAGATTTTTTTTTAGAGAGTTTTTAAGCGCGGAAACATAAAAAAATGTTCATGTTTAATCCGAACCTTTTTTTTGTAACCTTTTAAATCAAACTTTGATTGGGCTTACTAAACCAGGTAGAAATTTTGGGTTGGGCGCGTCCCGGAAAAGCAGAAAACACCTTTAATGACATTGAAATAGTTGAAGAAGATATCCAGGATGTCGTCAAGCCAGTCTTTAGACAGTTTCGAAGTGCGCAAATAAGGTATTTTTATGATTAATCCTACACACTTTTGGTAACATTTTCTTAACATCTCTTTTTAAGCTTATTTCGCTAAGTTTAAATTTTGGGATACCCGAATCCAAGAAACGCCTAAAGAACCTTTAATTACATTTGATTAGTGGCATAATATCTTAAAAATATCGTGCAGATTTTTTTTAGAGAGTTTTTAAGCGCGCAAACATAAAAATATGTTCATGTTTAATCCGAACCTTTTTTTTGTAACCTTTTAAATCAAACTTTGATTGGGCTTACTAAACCAGGTAGAAATTTTGGGTTGGGCGCGTCCCGGAAAAGCAGAAAACACCTTTAATGACATTGAAATAGTTGAAGAAGATATCCAGGATGTCGTCAAGCCAGTCTTTAGACAGTTTCGAAGTGCGCAAATAAGGTATTTTTATGATTAATCCTACACACTTTTGGTAACATTTTCTTAACATCTTTTTTTTAGCTTATTTCGCTAAGTTTAAATTTTGGGCTACCCGCATCCAAGAAACGCCCAAAGAACATTTAATTACATTTGATTAGTGGCGTAATATCTTAAAAATATCGTGCAGATTTTTTTTTAGAGAGTTTTTAAGCGCGCAAACATAAAAAAATGTTCATGTTTAATCCGAACCTTTTTTTTGTAACCTTTTAAATCAAACTTTGATTAGGCTTACTAAAGCAGGTAGAAATTTTGGGTTGGGCGCGTCCCGGAAAAGCAGAAAACACCTTTAATGACATTGAAATAGTTGAAGAAGATATCCAGGATGTCGTCAAGCCAGTCTTTAGACAGTTTCGAAGTGCGCAAATAAGGCATTTTTATGATTAATCCTACACACTTTTGGTAACATTTTCTTAACATCTTTTTTTAAGCTTATTTCGCTAAGTTTAAATTTTGGGCTACCCGCATCCAAGAAACGCCCAAAGAACCTTTAATCACATTTGATTAGTGGCATAATATCTTAAAAATATAGTCCACATTTTTTTTAGAGAGTTTTTAAGCGCGCAAACATAAAAAAATGTTGATGTTTAATGCGAACTTTTTTTTTGTAACCTTTTAAATCAAACTTTTATTGGGCTTACTAAACCAGGTAGAAATTTTGGGTTGGGCGCGTCCCGGAAAAGCAGAAAACACCTTTAATGACATTGAAATAGTTGAAGAAGATATCCAGGATGTGGTCAAGCCAGTCTTTAGACAGTTTCGAAGTGCGCAAATAAGGTATTTTTATGATTAATCCTACACACTTTTGGTAACATTTTCTTAACATCTTTTTTTAAGCTTATTTCGCTAAGTTTAAATTTTGGGATACCCGAATCCAAGAAACGCCCAAAGAACCTTTAATTACATTTGATTAGTGCCATAATATCTTAAAAATATGGTCAAGATTTTTTTTAGAGAGTTTTTAAGCGCGCAAACATAAAAAAATGTTCATGTTTAATCCGAACCTTTTCTTTGTAACCTTTTAAATCAAACTTTGATTGGGCTTACTAAACTAGGTAGAAATTTTGGGTTGGGCGCATCACGGAAAAGCAGAAAACACCTTTAATGACATTGAAATAGTTGAAGAATATATCCAGGATGTCGTCAAGCCAGTCTTTAAACAGTTTCGAAGTGCGCAAATAAGGTATTTTTATGATTAATCCGACACACTTTTGGTAACATTTTCTTAACATCTTTTTTTAAGCTTATTTCGCTAAGTTTAAATTTTGGGCTACCCGCATCCAAGAAACGCCCAAAGAACCTTTAATCACATTTGATTAGGGGCATAATATCTTAAAAATATAGTCCACATTTTTTTTAGAGAGTTTTTAAGCGCGCAAACATAAAAAAATGTTGATGTTTAATGCGAACTTTTTTTTTGTAACCTTTTAAATCAAACTTTGTTTGGGCTTACTAAACCAGGTAGAAATTTTGGGTTGGGCGCGTCCCGGAAAAGCAGAAAACACCTTCAATGACATTGAAATAGTGGAAGAAGATATCCAGGATGTGGTCAAGCCAGTCTTTAGACAGTTTCGAAGTGCGCAAATAAGGTATTTTTATGATTAATCCTACACACTTTTGGTAACATTTTCTTAACATCTTTTTTTAAGCTTATTTCGCTAAGTTTAAATTTTGGGCTACCCGCATCCAAGAAAAGCCCAAAGAACCTTTAATTACATTTTATTAGTGGCATAATATCTTTAAAATATGGTCCAGATTTTTTTTAGAGAGTTTTTAAGCGCGCAAACATAAAAAAATGTTCATGTTTAATCCGAACCTTTTTTTTGTAACCTTTTAAATCAAACTTTGATTGGGCTTACTAAACCAGGTAGAAATTTTGGGTTGGGCGCGTCCCGGAAAAGCAGAAAACACCTTTAATGACATTGAAATACTTGAAGAATGTATCCAGGATGTCGTCAAGCCAGTCTTTAGACAGTTTCGAAGTGCGCAAATAAGGTATTTTTATGATTAATCCTACACACTTTTGGTAACATTTTCTTAACATCTTTTTTTAAGCTTATTTCGCTAAGTTTAAATTTTGGGCTACCCGCATCCAAGAAACGCCCAAAGAATCTTTAATTACATTTGATTAGTGGCATAATATCTTAAAAATATGGTCCAGATTTTTTTTAGAGAGTTTTTAAGCGCGCAAACATAAAAAAATGTTCATGTTTAATCCGAACCTTTTTTTTGTAACCTTTTAAATCAAACTTTGATTGGGCTTACTAAACCAGGTAGAAATTTTGGGTTGGGCGCGTCCCGGAAAAGCAGAAAACACCTTTAATGACATTGAAATAGTTGAAGAAGATATCCAGGATGTCGTCAAGCCAGTCTTTAGACAGTTTCGAAGTGCGCAAATAAGGTATTTTTATGATTAATCCTACACACTTTTGGTAACATTTTCTTAACATCTTTTTTTAAGCTTATTTCGCTAAGTTTAAATTTTGGGCTACCCGAATCCAAGAAACGCCCAAAGAACCTTTAATTACATTTGATTAGTGGCATAATATCTTAAAAATATGGTCCAGATTTTTTTTAGAGAGTTTTTAAGCGCGCAAACATAAAAAAATGTTCATGTTTAATCCGAACCTTTTTTTTGTAACCTTTTAAATCAAACTTTGATTGGGCTTACTAAACCAGGTAGAAATTTTGGGTTTGGCGCGTCCCGGAAAAGCAGAAAACACCTTTCATGACATTGAAATAGTTGAAGAAGATATCCAGGATGAGGTTAAGCCAGTCTTTAGACAGTTTCGAAGTGCGCAAATAAGGTATTTTTATGATTAATCCTACACACTTTTGGTAACATTTTCTTAACATCTTTTTTTAAGCTTATTTCGCTAAGTTTAAATTTTGGGCTACCCGCGTCCAAGAAACGCCCAAAGAACCTTTAATTACATTTGATTAGTGGCATAATATCTTAAAAATATCGTGCAGATTTTTTTTAGAGAGTTTTTAAGCGCGCAAACATAAAAGAATGTTCATGTTTAATGCGAACTTTTTTTTTGTAACCTTTTAAATCAAACTTTGATTGGGCTTACTAAACCAGGTAGAAATTTTGGGTTGGGCGCGTCCCGGAAAAGCAGAAAACACCTTTAATGACATTGAAATAGTTGAAGAATATATCCAGGATGTGGTCAAGCCAGTCTTTAAACAGTTTTGAAGTGCGCAAATAAGGTATTTTTATGATTAATCCTACACACTTTTGGTAACATTTTCTTAACATCTTTTTTTAAGCTTATTTCGCTAAGTTTAAATTTTGGGCTACCCGCATCCAAGAAACGCCCAAAGAACCTTTAATCACATTTCATTAGTGGCATAATATCTTAAAAATATAGTCCATATTTTTTTTAGAGAGTTTTTAAGCGCGCAAACATAAAAAAATGTTGATGTTTAATGCGAACCTTTTTTTTTGTAACCTTTTAAATCAAACTTTGATTGGGCTTACTAAACCAGGTAGAAATTTTGGGTTGGGCGCGTCCCGGAAAAGCAGAAAACACCTTTAATGACATTGAAATAGTTGAAGAAGATATCCAGGATGTGGTCAAGCCAGTCTTTAGACAGTTTCGAAGTGCGCAAATAAGGTATTTTTATGATTAATCCTACACACTTTTGGTAACATTTTCTTAACATCTTTTTTTTAGCTTATTTCGCTAAGTTTAAATTTTGGGCTACCCGCATCCAAGAAACGCCCAAAGAACCTTTAATCACATTTGATTAGTGGCATAATATCTTAAAAATATAGTCCACATTTTTTTTAGAGAGTTTTTAAGCGCGCAAACATAAAAAAATGTTGATGTTTAATGCGAACTTTTTTTTTGTAACCTTTTAAATCAAACTTTTATTGGGCTTACTAAACCAGGTAGAAATTTTGGGTTGGGCGCGTCCCGGAAAAGCAGAAAACACCTTTAATGACATTGAAATAGTTGAAGAAGATATCCAGGATGTGGTCAAGCCAGTCTTTAGACAGTTTCGAAGTGCGCAAATAAGGTATTTTTATGATTAATCCTACACACTTTTGGTAACATTTTCTTAACATCTTTTTTTATGCTTATTTCGCTAAGTTTAAATTTTGGGATACCCGAATCCAAGAAACGCCCAAAGAACCTTTAATTACATTTGATTAGTGGCATAATATCTTAAAAATATGGTCAAGATTTTTTTTAGAGAGTTTTTAAGCGCGCAAACATAAAAAAATGTTCATGTTTAATCCGAACCTTTTCTTTGTAACCTTTTAAATCAAACTTTGATTGGGCTTACTAAACTAGGTAGAAATTTTGGGTTGGGCGCATCACGGAAAAGCAGAAAACACCTTTAATGACATTGAAATAGTTGAAGAATATATCCAGGATGTCGCCAAGCCAGTCTTTAAACAGTTTCGAAGTGCGCAAATAAGGTATTTTTATGATTAATCCTACACACTTTTGGTAACATTTTCTTAACATCTTTTTTTAAGCTTATTTCGCTAAGTTTAAATTTTGGGCTACCCGCATCCAAGAAACGCCCAAAGAACCTTTAATCACATTTGATTAGGGGCATAATATCTTAAAAATATAGTCCACATTTTTTTTAGAGAGTTTTTAAGCGCGCAAACATAAAAAAATGTTGATGTTTAATGCGAACTTTTTTTTTGTAACCTTTTAAATCAAACTTTGTTTGGGCTTACTAAACCAGGTAGAAATTTTGGGTTGGGCGCGTCCCGGAAAAGCAGAAAACACCTTTAATGACATTGAAATAGTGGAAGAAGATATCCAGGATGTGGTCAAGCCAGTCTTTAGACAGTTTCGAAGTGCGCAAATAAGGTATTTTTATGATTAATCCTACACACTTTTGGTAACATTTTCTTAACATCTTTTTTTAAGCTTATTTCGCTAAGTTTAAATTTTGGGCTACCCGCATCCAAGAAAAGCCCAAAGAACCTTTAATTACATTTGATTAGTGGCATAATATCTTTAAAATATGGTCCAGATTTTTTTTAGAGAGTTTTTAAGCGCGCAAACATAAAAAAATGTTCATGTTTAATCCGAACCTTTTTTTTGTAACCTTTTAAATCAAACTTTGATTGGGCTTACTAAACCAGGTAGAAATTTTGGGTTGGGCGCGTCCCGGAAAAGCAGAAAACACCTTTAATGACATTGAAATACTTGAAGAATGTATCCAGGATGTCGTCAAGCCAGTCTTTAGACAGTTTCGAAGTGCGCAAATAAGGTATTTTTATGATTAATCCTACACACTTTTGGTAACATTTTCTTAACATCTTTTTTTAAGCTTATTTCGCTAAGTTTAAATTTTGGGCTACCCGCATCCAAGAAACGCCCAAAGAATCTTTAATTACATTTGATTAGTGGCATAATATCTTAAAAATATGGTCCAGATTTTTTTTAGAGAGTTTTTAAGCGCGCAAACATAAAAAAATGTTCATGTTTAATCCGAACCTTTTCTTTGTAACCTTTTAAATCAAACTTTGATTGGGCTTACTAAACCAGGTAGAAATTTTGGGTTGGGCGCATCACGGAAAAGCAGAAAACACCTTTAATGACATTGAAATAGTTGAAGAATATATTCAGGATGTGGTCAAGCCAGTCTTTAAACAGTTTCTAAGTGCGCAAATAAGGTAGTTTTATGATTAATCCTACACACTTTTGGTAACATTTTCTTAACATCTTTTTTTAAGCTTATTTCGCTAAGTTTAAATTTTGGGCTACCCGCATCCAAGAAACGCCCAAAGAACCTTTAATCACATTTGATTAGTGGCATAATATCTTAAAAATATAGTCCACATTTTTTTTGGAGAGTTTTTAAGCGCGCAAACATAAAAAAATGTTCATGTTTAATCCGAACCTTTTTTTTGTAACCTTTTAAATCAAACTTTGATTGGGCTTACTAAACCAGGTAGAAATTTTGGGTTGGGCGCGTCCCGGAAAAGCAGAAAACACCTTTAATGACATTGAAATAGTTGAAGAAGATATCCAGGATGTCGTCAAGCCAGTCTTTAGACAGTTTCGAAGTGCACAAATAAGGTATTTTTATGATTAATCCTACACACTTTTGGTAACATTTTCTTAGCATCTTTTTTTAAGCTTATTTCGCTAAGTTTAAATTTTGGGCTACCCGCATCCAAGAAACGCCCAAAGAATCTTTAATTACATTTGATTAGTGCCATAATATCTTAAAAATATCGTGCAGATTTTTTTTAGAGAGTTTTTAAGCGCGGAAACATAAAAAAATGTTCATGTTTAATCCGAACCTTTATTTTGTAACCTTTTAAATCAAACTTTGATTGGGCTTACTAAAGCAGGTAGAAATTTTGGGTTGGGCGCGTCCCGGAAAAGCAGAAAACACCTTTAATGACATTGAAATAGTTGAAGAATATATCCAGGATGTCGTCAAGCCAGTCTTTAGACAGTTTGGAAGTGCGCAAATAAGGTATTTTTATGATTAATCCTACACACTTTTGGTAACATTTTCTTAACATCTTTTTTTAAGCTTATTTCGCTAAGTTTAAATTTTGGGCTACCCGCAACCAAGAAACGCCCAAAGAACCTTTAATTACATTTGATTAGTGGCATAATATCTTAAAAATATCGCGCAGATTTTTTTTAGAGAGTTTTTAAGCGCGCAAACATAAAAAAATGTTCATGTTTAATCCGAACCTTTTTTTTGTAACCTTTTAAATCAAACTTTGATTGGGCTTGCTAAAGCAGGTAGAAATTTTGGGTTGGGCGCGTCCCGGAAAAGCAGAAAACACCTTTAATGACATTAAAATAGTTGAAGAAGATATCCAGGATGTGGTCAAGCCAGTCTTTAGACAGTTTCGAAGTGCGCAAATAAGGTATTTTTATGATTAATCCTACACACTTTTGGTAACATTTTCTTAACATCTTTTTTTAAGCTTATTTCGCTAAGTTTAAATTTTGGGCTACCCGCATCCAAGAAACGCCCAAAGAACCTTTAATTACATTTGATTAGTGGCATAATATCTTGAAAATATGGTCCAGATTTTTTTTAGAGAGTTTTTAAACGCGCAAACATAAAAAAATGTTCATGTTTAATCCGAACCTTTTTTTTGTAACCTTTTAAGTCAAACTTTGATTGGGCTTACTAAACCAGGTAGAAATTTTGGGTTGGGCGCGTCCCGGAAAAGCAGAAAACACCTTTAATGACATTGAAATAGTTGAAGAATATATCCAGGATGTCGTCAAGCCAGTCTTTAGACAGTTTCGAAGTGCGCAAATAAGGTACTTTTATGATTAATCCTACACACTTTTGGTAACATTTTCTTAACATCTTTTTTTAAGCTTATTTCGCTAAGTTTAAATTTTGGGCTACCCGCATCCAAGAAACGCCCAAAGAACCTTTAATTACATTTGATTAGTGGCATAATATCTTAAAAATATGGTCCAGATTTTTTTTAGAGAGTTTTTAAGCGCGCAAACAAAAAAAAATGTTCATGTTTAATCCGAACCTTTTCTTTGTAACCTTTTAAATCAAACTTTGATTGGGCTTACTAAACCAGGTAGAAATTTTGGGTTGGGCGCATCACGGAAAAGCAGAAAACACCTTTAATGACATTGAAATAGTTGAAGAATATATCCAGGATGTGGTCAAGCCAGTCTTTAAACAGTTTCGAAGTGCGCAAATAAGGTATTTTTATGATTAATCCTACACACTTTTGGTAACATTTTCTTAACATCTTTTTTTAAGCTTATTTCGCTAAGTTTAATTTTTGGGCTACCCGCATCCAAGAAACGCCCAAAGAACCTTTAATCACATTTGATTACTGGCATAATATCTTAAAAATATAGTCCACATTTTTTTTAGAGAGTTTTTAAGCGCGCAAACATAAAAAAATGTTGATGTTTAATGCGAACTTTTTTTTTGTAACCTTTTAAATCAAACTTTGATTGGGCTTACTAAACCAGGTAGAAATTTTGGTTTGGGCGCGTCCCGGAAAAGCAGAAAACACCTTTAATGACATTGAAATAGTTGAAGAAGATATCCAGGATGTCGTCAAGCCAGTCTTTAGACAGTTTCGAATTGCGCAAATAAGGTATTTTTATGATTAATCCTACACACTTTTGGTAACATTTTCTTAACATCTTTTTTTAAGCTTATTTCGCTAAGTTTAAATTTTGGGCTACCCGCATCCAAGAAACGCCCAAAGAACCGTTAATTACATTTGGTTAGTGGCATAATATCTTAAAGATATCGTGCAGATTTTTTTTTAGAGAGTTTTTAAGCGCGGAAACATAAAAAAATGTTCATGTTTAATCCGAACCTTTTTTTTGTAACCTTTTAAATCAAACTTTGATTGGGCTTACTAAACCAGGTAGAAATTTTGGGTTGGGCGCGTCCCGGAAAAGCAGAAAACACCTTTAATGACATTAAAATAGTTGAAGAAGATATCCAAGATGTCGTCAAGCCAGTCTTTAGACAGTTTCGAATTGCGCAAATAAGGTATTTTTATGATTAATCCTACACACTTTTGGTAACATTTTCTTAACATCTTTTTTTAAGCTTATTTCGCTAAGTTTAAATTTTGGGATAGCCGAATCCAAGAAACGCCTAAAGAACCTTTAATTACATTTGATTAGTGGCATAATATCTTAAAAATATCGTGCAGATATTTTTAGAGAGTTTTTAAGCGCGCAAACATAAAAAAATGTTCATGTTTAATCCGAACCTTTTTTTTGTAACCTTTTAAATCAAACTTTGATTGGGCTTACTAAACCAGGTAGAAATTTTGGGTTGGGCGCGTCCCGGAAAAGCAGAAAACACCTTTAATGACATTAAAATAGTTGAAGAAGATATCCAAGATGTCGTCAAGCCAGTCTTTAGACAGTTTCGAAGTGCGCAAATAAGGTATTTTTATGATTAATCCTACACACTTTTGGTAACATTTTCTTAAAATCTTTTTTTAAGCTTATTTCGCTAAGTTTAATTTTTGGGCTACCCGCATCCAAGAAACGCCCAAAGAACCTTTAATCACATTTGATTACTGGCATAATATCTTAAAAATATAGTCCACATTTTTTTTAGAGAGTTTTTAAGCGCGCAAACATAAAAATATGTTCATGTTTAATCCGAACCTTTTCTTTGTAACCTTTTAAATCAAACTTTGATTGGGCTTACTAAAGCAGGTAGAAATTTTGGGTTGGGCGCGTCCCGGAAAAGCAGAAAACACCTTTAATGAAATTGAAATAGTTGAAGAATATATCCAGGATGTCGTCAAGCCAGTCTTTAGACAGTTTCGAAGTGCACAAATAAGGTATTTTTATGATTAATCCTACACACTTTTGGTAACATTTTCTTAAAATCTTTTTTTAAGCTTATTTCGCTAAGTTTAAATTTTGGGATACCCGAATCCAAGAAACGCCTAAAGAACCTTTAATTACATTTGATTAGTGGCATAATATCTTAAAAATATAGTCCACATTTTTTTTAGAGAGTTTTTAAGCGCGCAAACATAAAAATATGTTCATGTTTAATCCGAACCTTTTTTTTGTAACCTTTTAAATCAAACTTTGATTGGGCTTACTAAAGCAGGTAGAAATTTTGGGTTGGGCGCGTCCCGCAAAAGCAGAAAACACCTTTAATGACATTAAAATAGTTGAAGAAGATATCCAAGATGTCGTGAAGCCAGTCTTTAGACAGTTTCGAATTGCGCAAATAAGGTATTTTTATGATTAATCCTACACACTTTTGGTAACATTTTCTTAACATCTTTTTTTAAGCTTATTTCGCTAAGTTTAAATTTTGGGCTACCCGCATCCAAGAAACGCCCAAAGAACCTTTAATTACATTTGATTAGTGGCATAATATCTTAAAGATATCGTGCAGATTTTTTTTTAGAGAGTTTTTAAGCGCGGAAACATAAAAAAATGTTCATGTTTAATCCGTACCTTTTTTTTTTAACCTTTTAAATCAAACTTTGATTGGGCTTACTAAACCAGGTAGAAATTTTGGGTTGGGCGCGTCCCGGACAAGCAGAAAACACCTTTAATGACATTAAAATAGTTGAAGAAGATATCCAAGATGTCGTCAAGCCAGTCTTTAGACAGTTTCGAATTGCGCAAATAAGGTATTTTTATGATTAATCCTACACACTTTTGGTAACATTTTCTTAACATCTTTTTTTAAGCTTATTTCGCTAAGTTTAAATTTTGGGATAGCCGAATCCAAGAAACGCCTAAAGAACCTTTAATTACATTTGATTAGTGGCATAATATCTTAAAAATATCGTGCAGATTTTTTTTTAGAGAGTTTTTAAGCGCGGAAACATAAAAAAATGTTCATGTTTAATCCGAACCTTTTTTTTGTAACCTTTTAAATCAAACTTTGATTGGGCTTACTAAACCAGGTAGAAATTTTGGGTTGGGCGCGTCCCGGAAAAGCAGAAAACACCTTTAATGACATTGAAATAGTTGAAGAAGATATCCAGGATGTCGTCAAGCCAGTCTTTAGACAGTTTCGAAGTGCGCAAATAAGGTATTTTTATGATTAATCCTACACACTTTTGGTAACATTTTCTTAACATCTCTTTTTAAGCTTATTTCGCTAAGTTTAAATTTTGGGATACCCGAATCCAAGAAACGCCTAAAGAACCTTTAATTACATTTGATTAGTGGCATAATATCTTAAAAATATCGTGCAGATTTTTTTTAGAGAGTTTTTAAGCGCGCAAACATAAAAATATGTTCATGTTTAATCCGAACCTTTTTTTTGTAACCTTTTAAATCAAACTTTGATTGGGCTTACTAAACCAGGTAGAAATTTTGGGTTGGGCGCGTCCCGGAAAAGCAGAAAACACCTTTAATGACATTGAAATAGTTGAAGAAGATATCCAGGATGTCGTCAAGCCAGTCTTTAGACAGTTTCGAAGTGCGCAAATAAGGTATTTTTATGATTAATCCTACACACTTTTGGTAACATTTTCTTAACATCTTTTTTTTAGCTTATTTCGCTAAGTTTAAATTTTGGGCTACCCGCATCCAAGAAACGCCCAAAGAACATTTAATTACATTTGATTAGTGGCGTAATATCTTAAAAATATCGTGCAGATTTTTTTTTAGAGAGTTTTTAAGCGCGCAAACATAAAAAAATGTTCATGTTTAATCCGAACCTTTTTTTTGTAACCTTTTAAATCAAACTTTGATTAGGCTTACTAAAGCAGGTAGAAATTTTGGGTTGGGCGCGTCCCGGAAAAGCAGAAAACACCTTTAATGACATTGAAATAGTTGAAGAAGATATCCAGGATGTCGTCAAGCCAGTCTTTAGACAGTTTCGAAGTGCGCAAATAAGGCATTTTTATGATTAATCCTACACACTTTTGGTAACATTTTCTTAACATCTTTTTTTAAGCTTATTTCGCTAAGTTTAAATTTTGGGCTACCCGCATCCAAGAAACGCCCAAAGAACCTTTAATCACATTTGATTAGTGGCATAATATCTTAAAAATATAGTCCACATTTTTTTTAGAGAGTTTTTAAGCGCGCAAACATAAAAAAATGTTGATGTTTAATGCGAACTTTTTTTTTGTAACCTTTTAAATCAAACTTTTATTGGGCTTACTAAACCAGGTAGAAATTTTGGGTTGGGCGCGTCCCGGAAAAGCAGAAAACACCTTTAATGACATTGAAATAGTTGAAGAAGATATCCAGGATGTGGTCAAGCCAGTCTTTAGACAGTTTCGAAGTGCGCAAATAAGGTATTTTTATGATTAATCCTACACACTTTTGGTAACATTTTCTTAACATCTTTTTTTAAGCTTATTTCGCTAAGTTTAAATTTTGGGATACCCGAATCCAAGAAACGCCCAAAGAACCTTTAATTACATTTGATTAGTGCCATAATATCTTAAAAATATGGTCAAGATTTTTTTTAGAGAGTTTTTAAGCGCGCAAACATAAAAAAATGTTCATGTTTAATCCGAACCTTTTCTTTGTAACCTTTTAAATCAAACTTTGATTGGGCTTACTAAACTAGGTAGAAATTTTGGGTTGGGCGCATCACGGAAAAGCAGAAAACACCTTTAATGACATTGAAATAGTTGAAGAATATATCCAGGATGTCGTCAAGCCAGTCTTTAAACAGTTTCGAAGTGCGCAAATAAGGTATTTTTATGATTAATCCGACACACTTTTGGTAACATTTTCTTAACATCTTTTTTTAAGCTTATTTCGCTAAGTTTAAATTTTGGGCTACCCGCATCCAAGAAACGCCCAAAGAACCTTTAATCACATTTGATTAGGGGCATAATATCTTAAAAATATAGTCCACATTTTTTTTAGAGAGTTTTTAAGCGCGCAAACATAAAAAAATGTTGATGTTTAATGCGAACTTTTTTTTTGTAACCTTTTAAATCAAACTTTGTTTGGGCTTACTAAACCAGGTAGAAATTTTGGGTTGGGCGCGTCCCGGAAAAGCAGAAAACACCTTCAATGACATTGAAATAGTGGAAGAAGATATCCAGGATGTGGTCAAGCCAGTCTTTAGACAGTTTCGAAGTGCGCAAATAAGGTATTTTTATGATTAATCCTACACACTTTTGGTAACATTTTCTTAACATCTTTTTTTAAGCTTATTTCGCTAAGTTTAAATTTTGGGCTACCCGCATCCAAGAAAAGCCCAAAGAACCTTTAATTACATTTTATTAGTGGCATAATATCTTTAAAATATGGTCCAGATTTTTTTTAGAGAGTTTTTAAGCGCGCAAACATAAAAAAATGTTCATGTTTAATCCGAACCTTTTTTTTGTAACCTTTTAAATCAAACTTTGATTGGGCTTACTAAACCAGGTAGAAATTTTGGGTTGGGCGCGTCCCGGAAAAGCAGAAAACACCTTTAATGACATTGAAATACTTGAAGAATGTATCCAGGATGTCGTCAAGCCAGTCTTTAGACAGTTTCGAAGTGCGCAAATAAGGTATTTTTATGATTAATCCTACACACTTTTGGTAACATTTTCTTAACATCTTTTTTTAAGCTTATTTCGCTAAGTTTAAATTTTGGGCTACCCGCATCCAAGAAACGCCCAAAGAATCTTTAATTACATTTGATTAGTGGCATAATATCTTAAAAATATGGTCCAGATTTTTTTTAGAGAGTTTTTAAGCGCGCAAACATAAAAAAATGTTCATGTTTAATCCGAACCTTTTTTTTGTAACCTTTTAAATCAAACTTTGATTGGGCTTACTAAACCAGGTAGAAATTTTGGGTTGGGCGCGTCCCGGAAAAGCAGAAAACACCTTTAATGACATTGAAATAGTTGAAGAAGATATCCAGGATGTCGTCAAGCCAGTCTTTAGACAGTTTCGAAGTGCGCAAATAAGGTATTTTTATGATTAATCCTACACACTTTTGGTAACATTTTCTTAACATCTTTTTTTAAGCTTATTTCGCTAAGTTTAAATTTTGGGCTACCCGAATCCAAGAAACGCCCAAAGAACCTTTAATTACATTTGATTAGTGGCATAATATCTTAAAAATATGGTCCAGATTTTTTTTAGAGAGTTTTTAAGCGCGCAAACATAAAAAAATGTTCATGTTTAATCCGAACCTTTTTTTTGTAACCTTTTAAATCAAACTTTGATTGGGCTTACTAAACCAGGTAGAAATTTTGGGTTTGGCGCGTCCCGGAAAAGCAGAAAACACCTTTCATGACATTGAAATAGTTGAAGAAGATATCCAGGATGAGGTTAAGCCAGTCTTTAGACAGTTTCGAAGTGCGCAAATAAGGTATTTTTATGATTAATCCTACACACTTTTGGTAACATTTTCTTAACATCTTTTTTTAAGCTTATTTCGCTAAGTTTAAATTTTGGGCTACCCGCGTCCAAGAAACGCCCAAAGAACCTTTAATTACATTTGATTAGTGGCATAATATCTTAAAAATATCGTGCAGATTTTTTTTAGAGAGTTTTTAAGCGCGCAAACATAAAAGAATGTTCATGTTTAATGCGAACTTTTTTTTTGTAACCTTTTAAATCAAACTTTGATTGGGCTTACTAAACCAGGTAGAAATTTTGGGTTGGGCGCGTCCCGGAAAAGCAGAAAACACCTTTAATGACATTGAAATAGTTGAAGAATATATCCAGGATGTGGTCAAGCCAGTCTTTAAACAGTTTTGAAGTGCGCAAATAAGGTATTTTTATGATTAATCCTACACACTTTTGGTAACATTTTCTTAACATCTTTTTTTAAGCTTATTTCGCTAAGTTTAAATTTTGGGCTACCCGCATCCAAGAAACGCCCAAAGAACCTTTAATCACATTTCATTAGTGGCATAATATCTTAAAAATATAGTCCATATTTTTTTTAGAGAGTTTTTAAGCGCGCAAACATAAAAAAATGTTGATGTTTAATGCGAACCTTTTTTTTTGTAACCTTTTAAATCAAACTTTGATTGGGCTTACTAAACCAGGTAGAAATTTTGGGTTGGGCGCGTCCCGGAAAAGCAGAAAACACCTTTAATGACATTGAAATAGTTGAAGAAGATATCCAGGATGTGGTCAAGCCAGTCTTTAGACAGTTTCGAAGTGCGCAAATAAGGTATTTTTATGATTAATCCTACACACTTTTGGTAACATTTTCTTAACATCTTTTTTTTAGCTTATTTCGCTAAGTTTAAATTTTGGGCTACCCGCATCCAAGAAACGCCCAAAGAACCTTTAATCACATTTGATTAGTGGCATAATATCTTAAAAATATAGTCCACATTTTTTTTAGAGAGTTTTTAAGCGCGCAAACATAAAAAAATGTTGATGTTTAATGCGAACTTTTTTTTTGTAACCTTTTAAATCAAACTTTTATTGGGCTTACTAAACCAGGTAGAAATTTTGGGTTGGGCGCGTCCCGGAAAAGCAGAAAACACCTTTAATGACATTGAAATAGTTGAAGAAGATATCCAGGATGTGGTCAAGCCAGTCTTTAGACAGTTTCGAAGTGCGCAAATAAGGTATTTTTATGATTAATCCTACACACTTTTGGTAACATTTTCTTAACATCTTTTTTTATGCTTATTTCGCTAAGTTTAAATTTTGGGATACCCGAATCCAAGAAACGCCCAAAGAACCTTTAATTACATTTGATTAGTGGCATAATATCTTAAAAATATGGTCAAGATTTTTTTTAGAGAGTTTTTAAGCGCGCAAACATAAAAAAATGTTCATGTTTAATCCGAACCTTTTCTTTGTAACCTTTTAAATCAAACTTTGATTGGGCTTACTAAACTAGGTAGAAATTTTGGGTTGGGCGCATCACGGAAAAGCAGAAAACACCTTTAATGACATTGAAATAGTTGAAGAATATATCCAGGATGTCGCCAAGCCAGTCTTTAAACAGTTTCGAAGTGCGCAAATAAGGTATTTTTATGATTAATCCTACACACTTTTGGTAACATTTTCTTAACATCTTTTTTTAAGCTTATTTCGCTAAGTTTAAATTTTGGGCTACCCGCATCCAAGAAACGCCCAAAGAACCTTTAATCACATTTGATTAGGGGCATAATATCTTAAAAATATAGTCCACATTTTTTTTAGAGAGTTTTTAAGCGCGCAAACATAAAAAAATGTTGATGTTTAATGCGAACTTTTTTTTTGTAACCTTTTAAATCAAACTTTGTTTGGGCTTACTAAACCAGGTAGAAATTTTGGGTTGGGCGCGTCCCGGAAAAGCAGAAAACACCTTTAATGACATTGAAATAGTGGAAGAAGATATCCAGGATGTGGTCAAGCCAGTCTTTAGACAGTTTCGAAGTGCGCAAATAAGGTATTTTTATGATTAATCCTACACACTTTTGGTAACATTTTCTTAACATCTTTTTTTAAGCTTATTTCGCTAAGTTTAAATTTTGGGCTACCCGCATCCAAGAAAAGCCCAAAGAACCTTTAATTACATTTGATTAGTGGCATAATATCTTTAAAATATGGTCCAGATTTTTTTTAGAGAGTTTTTAAGCGCGCAAACATAAAAAAATGTTCATGTTTAATCCGAACCTTTTTTTTGTAACCTTTTAAATCAAACTTTGATTGGGCTTACTAAACCAGGTAGAAATTTTGGGTTGGGCGCGTCCCGGAAAAGCAGAAAACACCTTTAATGACATTGAAATACTTGAAGAATGTATCCAGGATGTCGTCAAGCCAGTCTTTAGACAGTTTCGAAGTGCGCAAATAAGGTATTTTTATGATTAATCCTACACACTTTTGGTAACATTTTCTTAACATCTTTTTTTAAGCTTATTTCGCTAAGTTTAAATTTTGGGCTACCCGCATCCAAGAAACGCCCAAAGAATCTTTAATTACATTTGATTAGTGGCATAATATCTTAAAAATATGGTCCAGATTTTTTTTAGAGAGTTTTTAAGCGCGCAAACATAAAAAAATGTTCATGTTTAATCCGAACCTTTTCTTTGTAACCTTTTAAATCAAACTTTGATTGGGCTTACTAAACCAGGTAGAAATTTTGGGTTGGGCGCATCACGGAAAAGCAGAAAACACCTTTAATGACATTGAAATAGTTGAAGAATATATTCAGGATGTGGTCAAGCCAGTCTTTAAACAGTTTCTAAGTGCGCAAATAAGGTAGTTTTATGATTAATCCTACACACTTTTGGTAACATTTTCTTAACATCTTTTTTTAAGCTTATTTCGCTAAGTTTAAATTTTGGGCTACCCGCATCCAAGAAACGCCCAAAGAACCTTTAATCACATTTGATTAGTGGCATAATATCTTAAAAATATAGTCCACATTTTTTTTGGAGAGTTTTTAAGCGCGCAAACATAAAAAAATGTTCATGTTTAATCCGAACCTTTTTTTTGTAACCTTTTAAATCAAACTTTGATTGGGCTTACTAAACCAGGTAGAAATTTTGGGTTGGGCGCGTCCCGGAAAAGCAGAAAACACCTTTAATGACATTGAAATAGTTGAAGAAGATATCCAGGATGTCGTCAAGCCAGTCTTTAGACAGTTTCGAAGTGCACAAATAAGGTATTTTTATGATTAATCCTACACACTTTTGGTAACATTTTCTTAGCATCTTTTTTTAAGCTTATTTCGCTAAGTTTAAATTTTGGGCTACCCGCATCCAAGAAACGCCCAAAGAATCTTTAATTACATTTGATTAGTGCCATAATATCTTAAAAATATCGTGCAGATTTTTTTTAGAGAGTTTTTAAGCGCGGAAACATAAAAAAATGTTCATGTTTAATCCGAACCTTTATTTTGTAACCTTTTAAATCAAACTTTGATTGGGCTTACTAAAGCAGGTAGAAATTTTGGGTTGGGCGCGTCCCGGAAAAGCAGAAAACACCTTTAATGACATTGAAATAGTTGAAGAATATATCCAGGATGTCGTCAAGCCAGTCTTTAGACAGTTTGGAAGTGCGCAAATAAGGTATTTTTATGATTAATCCTACACACTTTTGGTAACATTTTCTTAACATCTTTTTTTAAGCTTATTTCGCTAAGTTTAAATTTTGGGCTACCCGCAACCAAGAAACGCCCAAAGAACCTTTAATTACATTTGATTAGTGGCATAATATCTTAAAAATATCGCGCAGATTTTTTTTAGAGAGTTTTTAAGCGCGCAAACATAAAAAAATGTTCATGTTTAATCCGAACCTTTTTTTTGTAACCTTTTAAATCAAACTTTGATTGGGCTTGCTAAAGCAGGTAGAAATTTTGGGTTGGGCGCGTCCCGGAAAAGCAGAAAACACCTTTAATGACATTAAAATAGTTGAAGAAGATATCCAGGATGTGGTCAAGCCAGTCTTTAGACAGTTTCGAAGTGCGCAAATAAGGTATTTTTATGATTAATCCTACACACTTTTGGTAACATTTTCTTAACATCTTTTTTTAAGCTTATTTCGCTAAGTTTAAATTTTGGGCTACCCGCATCCAAGAAACGCCCAAAGAACCTTTAATTACATTTGATTAGTGGCATAATATCTTGAAAATATGGTCCAGATTTTTTTTAGAGAGTTTTTAAACGCGCAAACATAAAAAAATGTTCATGTTTAATCCGAACCTTTTTTTTGTAACCTTTTAAGTCAAACTTTGATTGGGCTTACTAAACCAGGTAGAAATTTTGGGTTGGGCGCGTCCCGGAAAAGCAGAAAACACCTTTAATGACATTGAAATAGTTGAAGAATATATCCAGGATGTCGTCAAGCCAGTCTTTAGACAGTTTCGAAGTGCGCAAATAAGGTATTTTTATGATTAATCCTACACACTTTTGGTAACATTTTCTTAACATCTTTTTTTAAGCTTATTTCGCTAAGTTTAAATTTTGGGCTACCCGCATCCAAGAAACGCCCAAAGAACCTTTAATTACATTTGATTAGTGGCATAATATCTTAAAAATATCGTGCAGATTTTTTTTAGAGAGTTTTTAAGCGCGCAAACATAAAAAAATGTTCATGTTTAATCCGAACCTTTTTTTTGTAACCTTTTAAATCAAACTTTGATTGGGCTTACTAAACCAGGTAGAAATTTTGGGTTGGGCGTGCCCCGGAAAAGCAGAAAACACCTTTAATGACATTGAAATAGTTGAAGAAGATATCCAGGATGTCGTCAAGCTAGTCTTTAGACAGTTTCGAAGTGCGCAAATAAGGTATTTTTATGATTAATCCTACACACTTTTGGTAACATTTTCTTAACATCTTTTTTTAAGCTTATTTCGCTAAGTTTAAATTTTGGGCTACCCGCATCCAAGAAACGCCCAAAGAACCTTTAATTACATTTGATTAGTGGCATAATATCTTAAAAATATCGTGCAGATTTTTTTTAGAGAGTTTTTAAGCGCGCAAACATAAAAAAATGTTCATGTTTAATCCGAACCTTTTTTTTGTAACCTTTTAAATCAAACTTTGATTGGGCTTGCTAAAGCAGGTAGAAATTTTGGGTTGGGCGCGTCCCGGAAAAGCAGAAAACACCTTTAATGACATTGAAATAGTTGAAGAATATATCCAGGATATCGTCAAGCCAGTCTTTAGACAGTTTGGAAGTGCGGAAATAAGGTATTTTTATGATTAATCCTACACACTTTTGGTAACATTTTCTTAACATCTTTTTTTAAGCTTATTTCGCTAAGTTTAAATTTTGGGCTACCCGCATCCAAGAAACGCCCAAAGAACCTTTAATTACATTTGATTAGTGGCATAATATCTTAAAAATATGGTCCAGATTTTTTTTAGAGAGTTTTTAAGCGCGGAAACATAAAAAAATGTTCATGTTTAATCCGAACCTTTTTTTTGTAACCTTTTAAATCAAACTTTGATTGGGCTTACTAAACCAGGTAGAAATTTTGGGTTGGGCGTGTCCCGGAAAAGCAGAAAACACCTTTAATGACATTGAAATAGTTGAAGAAGATATCCAGGATGTCGTCAAGCCAGTCTTTAGACAGTTTCGAAGTGCGCAAATAAGGTATTTTTATGATTAATCCTACACACTTTTGGTAACATTTTCTTAACATCTTTTTTTAAGCTTATTTCGCTAAGTTTAAATTTTGGGCTACCCGCATCCAAGAAACGCCCAAAGAACCTTTAATTACATTTGATTAGTGGCATAATATCTTGAAAATATGGTCCAGATTTTTTTTAGAGAGTTTTTAAGCGCGCAAACATAAAAAAATGTTCATGTTTAATCCGAACCTTTTTTTTGTAACCTTTTAAATCAAACTTTGATTGGGCTTACTAAACCAGGTAGAAATTTTGGGTTGGGCGCGTCCCGGAAAAGCAGAAAACACCTTTAATGACATTGAAATAGTTGAAGAATATATCCAGGATGTCGTCAAGCCAGTCTTTAGACAGTTTCGAAGTGCGCAAATAAGGTATTTTTATGATTAATCCTACACACTTTTGGTAACATTTTCTTAACATCTTTTTGTAAGCTTATTTCGCTAAGTTTAAATTTTGGGCTACCCGCATCCAAGAAACGCCCAAAGAACCTTTAATTACATTTGATTAGTGGCATAATATCTTAAAAATATCGTGCAGATTTTTTTTAGAGAGTTTTTAAGCGCGCAAACATAAAAAAATGTTCATGTTTAATCCGAACCTTTTTTTTGTAACCTTTTAAATCAAACTTTGATTGGGCTTACTAAACCAGGTACAAATTTTGGGTTGGGTGTGCCCCGGAAAAGCAGAAAACACCTTTAATGACATTGAAATAGTTGAAGAAGATATCCAGGATGTCGTCAAGCTAGTCTTTAGACAGTTTCGAAGTGCGCAAATAAGGTATTTTTATGATTAATCCTACACACTTTTGGTAACATTTTCTTAACATCTTTTTTTAAGCTTATTTCGCTAAGTTTAAATTTTGGGCTACCCGCATCCAAGAAACGCCCAAAGAACCTTTAATTACATTTGATTAGTGGCATAATATCTTAAAAATATCGTGCAGATTTTTTTTAGAGAGTTTTTAAGCGCGCAAACATAAAAAAATGTTCATGTTTAATCCGAACCTTTTTTTTGTAACCTTTTAAATCAAACTTTGATTGGGCTTGCTAAAGCAGGTAGAAATTTTGGGTTGGGCGCGTCCCGGAAAAGCAGAAAACACCTTTAATGACATTGAAATAGTTGAAGAATATATCCAGGATGTCGTCAAGCCAGTCTTTAGACAGTTTCGAAGTGCGCAAATAAGGTATTTTTATGATTAATCCTACACACTTTTGGTAACATTTTCTTAACATCTTTTTTTAAGCTTATTTCGCTAAGTTTAAATTTTGGGCTACCCGAATCCAAGAAACGCCCAAAGAACCTTTAATTACATTTGATTAGTGGCATAATATCTTAAAAATATCGTGCAGATTTTTTTTAGAGAGTTTTTAAGCGCGCAAAAATAAAAAAATTTTCATGTTTAATCCGAACCTTTTTTTTGTAATCTTTTAAATCAAACTTTGATTGGGCTTACTAAACCAGGTAGAAATTTTGGGTTCGGCGCAGCACGGAAAAGCAGAAAACACCTTTAATGACATTGAAATAGTTGAAGAATATATCCAGGATGTGGTCAAGCCAGTCTTTAGACAGTTTCGAAGTGCGCAAATAAGGTATTTTTATGATTAATCCTACACACTTTTGGTAACATTTTCTTAACATCTTTTTTTAAGCTTATTTCGCTAAGTTTAAATTTTGGGCTACCCGCATCCAAGAAACGCCCAAAGAACCTTTAATTACATTTGATTAGTGCCATAATATCTTAAAAATATGGTCCAGATTTTTTTTAGAGAGTTTTTAAGCGCGCAAACATAAAAAAATGTTCATGTTTAATCCGAACCTTTTTTTTGTAACCTTTTAAATCAAACTTTGATTGGGCTTACTAAACCAGGCAGAAATTTTGGGTTGAACGCATCACGGAAAAGCAGAAAACACCTTTAATGACATTAAAATAGTTGAATAATATATCCAGGATGTGCTCAAGCCAGTCTTTAGACAGTTTCGAAGTGCTCAAATAAGGTATTTTTATGATTAATCCTACACACTTTTGGTAACATTTTCTTAACATCTTTTTTTAAGCTTATTTCGCTAAGTTTAAATTTTGGGCTACCCGCATCCAAGAAACGCCCAAAGAACCTTTAATTACATTTGATTAGTGGCATAATATCTTAAAAATATCGTGCAGATTTTTTTAGAGAGTTTTTAAGCGCGCAAACATACAAAAATTTTCATGTTTAATCCGAACCTTTTTTTTGTAACCTTTTAAATCAAACTTTGATTGGGCTTACTAAACCAGGTAGAAATTTTGGGTTGGGCGCATCACGGAAAAGCAGAAAACACCTTTAATGACATTGAAATAGTTGAAGAATATATCCAGGATGTGGTCAAGCCAGTCTTTAAACAGTTTCGAAGTGCGCAATTAAGGTAGTTTTATGATTAATCCTACACACTTTTGGTAACATTTTCTTAACATCTGTTTTTAAGCTTATTTCGCTAAGTTTAAATTTTGGGCTACCCGCATCCAAGAAACGCCCAAAGAACCTTTAATTACATTTGATTAGTGGCATAATATCTTAAAGATATCGTGCAGATTTTTTATTAGAGAGTTTTTAAGCGCGGAAACATAAAAAAATGTTCATGTTTAATCCGAACCTTTTTTTTGTAACCTTTTAAATCAAACTTTGATTGGGCTTACTAAACCAGGTAGAAATTTTGGGTTGGGCGCGTCCCGGAAAAGCAGAAAACACCTTTAATGACATTGAAATAGTTGAAGAAGATATCCAGGATGTCGTCAAGCCAGTCTTTAGACAGTTTCGAAGTGCGCAAATAAGGTATTTTTATGATTAATCCTACACACTTTTGGTAACATTTTCTTAACATCTTTTTTTAAGCTTATTTCGCTAAGTTTAAATTTTGGGCTACCCGCATCCAAGAAACGCCCAAAGAACCTTTAATTACATTTGATTAGTGGCATAATATCTTAAAAATATCGTGCAGATTTTTTTAGAGAGTTTTTAAGCGCGCAAACATACAAAAATTTTCATGTTTAATCCGAACCTTTTTTTTGTAACCTTTTAAATCAAACTTTGATTGGGCTTACTAAACCAGGTAGAAATTTTGGGTTGGGCGCATCACGGAAAAGCAGAAAACACCTTTAATGACATTGAAATAGTTGAAGAATATATCCAGGATGTGGTCAAGCCAGTCTTTAAACAGTTTCGAAGTGCGCAATTAAGGTAGTTTTATGATTAATCCTACACACTTTTGGTAACATTTTCTTAACATCTGTTTTTAAGCTTATTTCGCTAAGTTTAAATTTTGGGCTACCCGCATCCAAGAAACGCCCAAAGAACCTTTAATTACATTTGATTAGTGGCATAATATCTTAAAGATATCGTGCAGATTTTTTATTAGAGAGTTTTTAAGCGCGGAAACATAAAAAAATGTTCATGTTTAATCCGAACCTTTTTTTTGTAACCTTTTAAATCAAACTTTGATTGGGCTTACTAAACCAGGTAGAAATTTTGGGTTGGGCGCGTCCCGGAAAAGCAGAAAACACCTTTAATGACATTGAAATAGTTGAAGAAGATATCCAGGATGTCGTCAAGCCAGTCTTTAGACAGTTTCGAAGTGCGCAAATAAGGTATTTTTATGATTAATCCTACACACTTTTGGTAACATTTTCTTAACATCTTTTTTTAAGCTTATTTCGCTAAGTTTAAATTTTGGGCTACCCGAATCCAAGAAACGCCCAAAGAACCTTTAATTACATTTGATTAGTGGCATAATATCTTAAAAATATGGTCCAGATTTTTTTTAGAGAGTTTTTAAGCGCGCAAACATAAAAAAATGTTCATGTTTAATCCGAACCTTTTTTTTGTAACCTTTTAAATCAAACTTTGATTGGGCTTACTAAACCAGGTAGAAATTTTGGGTTGGGCGCGTCCCGGAAAAGCAGAAAACACCTTTCATGACATTGAAATAGTTGAAGAAGATATCCAGGATGTCGTCAAGCCAGTCTTTAGACAGTTTCGAAGTGCGCAAATAAGGTACTTTTATGATTAATCCTACACACTTTTGGTAACATTTTCTTAACATCTTTTTTTAAGCTTATTTCGCTAAGTTTAAATTTTGGGCTACCCGCATCCAAGAAACGCCCAAAGAACCTTTAATCACATTTGATTAGTGGCATAATATCTTTAAAATATGGTCCAGATTTTTTTTAGAGAGTTTTTAAGCGCGCAAACATAAAAAAATGTTCATGTTTAATCCGAACCTTTTTTTTGTAACCTTTTAAATCAAACTTTGATTGGGCTTACTAAACCAGGTAGAAATTTTGGGTTGGGCGCGTCCCGGAAAAGCAGAAAACACCTTTAATGACATTGAAATACTTGAAGAATGTATCCAGGATGTCGTCAAGCCAGTCTTTAGACAGTTTCGAAGTGCGCAAATAAGGTATTTTTATGATTAATCCTACACACTTTTGGTAACATTTTCTTAACATCTTTTTTTAAGCTTATTTCGCTAAGTTTAAATTTTGGGCTACCCGCATCCAAGAAACGCCCAAAGAATCTTTAATTACATTTGATTAGTGGCATAATATCTTAAAAATATGGTCCAGATTTTTTTTAGAGAGTTTTTAAGCGCGCAAACATAAAAAAATGTTCATGTTTAATCCGAACCTTTTCTTTGTAACCTTTTAAATCAAACTTTGATTGGGCTTACTAAACCAGGTAGAAATTTTGGGTTGGGCGCATCACGGAAAAGCAGAAAACACCTTTAATGACATTGAAATAGTTGAAGAATATATTCAGGATGTGGTCAAGCCAGTCTTTAAACAGTTTCTAAGTGCGCAAATAAGGTAGTTTTATGATTAATCCTACACACTTTTGGTAACATTTTCTTAACATCTTTTTTTAAGCTTATTTCGCTAAGTTTAAATTTTGGGCTACCCGCATCCAAGAAACGCCCAAAGAACCTTTAATCACATTTGATTAGTGGCATAATATCTTAAAAATATAGTCCACATTTTTTTTGGAGAGTTTTTAAGCGCGCAAACATAAAAAAATGTTCATGTTTAATCCGAACCTTTTTTTTGTAACCTTTTAAATCAAACTTTGATTGGGCTTACTAAACCAGGTAGAAATTTTGGGTTGGGCGCGTCCCGGAAAAGCAGAAAACACCTTTAATGACATTGAAATAGTTGAAGAAGATATCCAGGATGTCGTCAAGCCAGTCTTTAGACAGTTTCGAAGTGCGCAAATAAGGTATTTTTATGATTAATCCTACACACTTTTGGTAACATTTTCTTAGCATCTTTTTTTAAGCTTATTTCGCTAAGTTTAAATTTTGGGCTACCCGCATCCAAGAAACGCCCAAAGAATCTTTAATTACATTTGATTAGTGCCATAATATCTTAAAAATATCGTGCAGATTTTTTTTAGAGAGTTTTTAAGCGCGGAAACATAAAAAAATGTTCATGTTTAATCCGAACCTTTATTTTGTAACCTTTTAAATCAAACTTTGATTGGGCTTACTAAAGCAGGTAGAAATTTTGGGTTGGGCGCGTCCCGGAAAAGCAGAAAACACCTTTAATGACATTGAAATAGTTGAAGAATATATCCAGGATGTCGTCAAGCCAGTCTTTAGACAGTTTCGAAGTGCGCAAATAAGGTATTTTTATGATTAATCCTACACACTTTTGGTAACATTTTCTTAACATCTTTTTTTAAGCTTATTTCGCTAAGTTTAAATTTTGGGCTACCCGCATCCAAGAAACGCCCAAAGAACCTTTAATTACATTTGATTAGTGGCATAATATCTTAAAAATATCGTGCAGATTTTTTTTAGAGAGTTTTTAAGCGCGCAAACATAAAAAAATGTTCATGTTTAATCCGAACCTTTTTTTTGTAACCTTTTAAATCAAACTTTGATTGGGCTTGCTAAAGCAGGTAGAAATTTTGGGTTGGGCGCGTCCCGGAAAAGCAGAAAACACCTTTAATGACATTGAAATAGTTGAAGAATATATCCAGGATATCGTCAAGCCAGTCTTTAGACAGTTTGGAAGTGCGCAAATAAGGTATTTTTATGATTAATCCTACACACTTTTGGTAACATTTTCTTAACATCTTTTTTTAAGCTTATTTCGCTAAGTTTAAATTTTGGGCTACCCGCATCCAAGAAACGCCCAAAGAACCTTTAATTACATTTGATTAGTGGCATAATATCTTAAAAATATGGTCCAGATTTTTTTTAGAGAGTTTTTAAGCGCGCAAACATAAAAAAATGTTCATGTTTAATCCGAACCTTTTTTTTGTAACCTTTTAAATCAAACTTTGATTGGGCTTACTAAACCAGGTAGAAATTTTGGGTTGGGCGTGTCCCGGAAAAGCAGAAAACACCTTTAATGACATTGAAATAGTTGAAGAAGATATCCAGGATGTCGTCAAGCCAGTCTTTAGACAGTTTCGAAGTGCGCAAATAAGGTATTTTTATGATTAATCCTACACACTTTTGGTAACATTTTCTTAACATCTTTTTTTAAGCTTATTTCGCTAAGTTTAAATTTTGGGCTACCCGAATCCAAGAAACGCCCAAAGAACCTTTAATTACATTTGATTAGTGGCATAATATCTTAAAAATATCGTGCAGATTTTTTTTAGAGAGTTTTTAAGCGCGCAAAAATAAAAAAATTTTCATGTTTAATCCGAACCTTTTTTTTGTAATCTTTTAAATCAAACTTTGATTGGGCTTACTAAACCAGGTAGAAATTTTGGGTTCGGCGCAGCACGGAAAAGCAGAAAACACCTTTAGTGACATTGAAATAGTTTAAGAATATATCCAGGATGTGGTCAAGCCAGTCTTTAGACAGTTTCGAAGTGCGCAAATAAGGTATTTTTATGATTAATCCTACACACTTTTGGTAACATTTTCTTAACATCTTTTTTTAAGCTTATTTCGCTAAGTTTAAATTTTGGGCTACCCGCATCCAAGAAACGCCCAAAGAACCTTTAATTACATTTGATTAGTGCCATAATATCTTAAAAATATGGTCCAGATTTTTTTTAGAGAGTTTTTAAGCGCGCAAACATAAAAAAATGTTCATTTTTAATCCGAACCTTTTTTTTGTAACCTTTTAAATCAAACTTTGATTGGGCTTACTAAACCAGGCAGAAATTTTGGGTTGAACGCATCACGGAAAAGCAGAAAACACCTTTAATGACATTAAAATAGTTGAATAATATATCCAGGATGTGCTCAAGCCAGTCTTTAGACAGTTTCGAAGTGCTCAAATAAGGTATTTTTATGATTAATCCTACACACTTTTGGTAACATTTTCTTAACATCTTTTTTTAAGCTTATTTCGCTAAGTTTAAATTTTGGGCTACCCGCATCCAAGAAACGCCCAAAGAACCTTTAATTACATTTGATTAGTGGCATAATATCTTAAAAATATCGTGCAGATTTTTTTAGAGAGTTTTTAAGCGCGCAAACATACAAAAATGTTCATGTTTAATCCGAACCTTTTTTTTGTAACCTTTTAAATCAAACTTTGATTGGGCTTACTAAACCAGGTAGAAATTTTGGGTTGGGCGCATCACGGAAAAGCAGAAAACACCTTTAATGACATTGAAATAGTTGAAGAATATATCCAGGATGTGGTCAAGCCAGTCTTTAAACAGTTTCGAAGTGCGCAAATAAGGTAGTTTTATGATTAATCCTACACACTTTTGGTAACATTTTCTTAACATCTTTTTTTAAGCTTATTTCGCTAAGTTTAAATTTTGGGCTACCCGCATCCAAGAAACGCCCAAAGAATCTTTAATTACATTTGATTAGTGGCGTAATATCTTAAAAATATCGTGCAGATTTTTTTTAGAGAGTTTTTAAGCGCGCAAACATAAAAAAATGTTCATGTTTAATCCGAACCTTTATTTTGTAACCTTTTAAATCAAACTTTGATTGGGCTTACTAAACCAGGTAGAAATTTTGGGTTGGGCGCGTCCCGGAAAAGCAGAAAACACCTTTAATGACATTGAAATAGTTGAAGAAGATATCCAGGATGTCGTCAAGCCAGTCTTTAGACAGTTTCGAAGTGCGCAAATAAGGTATTTTTATGATTAATCCTACACACTTTTGGTAACATTTTCTTAACATCTGTTTTTAAGCTTATTTCGCTAAGTTTAAATTTTGGGCTACCCGCATCCAAGAAACGCCCAAAGAACCTTTAATTACATTTGATTAGTGGCATAATATCTTAAAGATATCGTGCAGATTTTTTATTAGAGAGTTTTTAAGCGCGGAAACATAAAAAAATGTGCATGTTTAATCCGAACCTTTTTTTTGTAACCTTTTAAATCAAACTTTGATTGGGCTTACTAAACCAGGTAGAAATTTTGGGTTGGGCGCGTCCCGGAAAAGCAGAAAACACCTTTAATGACATTGAAATAGTTGAAGAAGATATCCAGGATGTCGTCAAGCCAGTCTTTAGACAGTTTCGAAGTGCGCAAATAAGGCATTTTTATGATTAATCCTACACACTTTTGGTAACATTTTCTTAACATCTTTTTTTAAGCTTATTTCGCTAAGTTTAAATTTTGGGCTACCCGAATCCAAGAAACGCCCAAAGAACCTTTAATTACATTTGATTAGTGGCATAATATCTTAAAAATATGGTCCAGATTTTTTTTAGAGAGTTTTTAAGCGCGCAAACATAAAAAAATGTTCATGTTTAATCCGAACCTTTTTTTTGTAACCTTTTAAATCAAACTTTGATTGGGCTTACTAAACCAGGTAGAAATTTTGGGTTGGGCGCGTCCCGGAAAAGCAGAAAACACCTTTAATGACATTGAAATAGTTGAAGAAGATATCCAGGATGTCGTCAAGCCAGTCTTTAGACAGTTTCGAAGTGCGCAAATAAGGTATTTTTATGATTAATCCTACACACTTTTGGTAACATTTTCTTAACATCTTTTTTTAAGCTTATTTCGCTAAGTTTAAATTTTGGGCTACCCGAATCCAAGAAACGCCCAAAGAACCTTTAATTACATTTGATTAGTGGCATAATATCTTAAAAATATGGTCCAGATTTTTTTTAGAGAGTTTTTAAGCGCGCAAACATAAAAAAATGTTCATGTTTAATCCGATCCTTTTTTTTGTAACCTTTTAAATCAAACTTTGATTGGGCTTACTAAACCAGGTAGAAATTTTGGGTTGGGCGCGTCCCGGAAAAGCAGAAAACACCTTTCATGACATTGAAATAGTTGAAGAAGATATCCAGGATGTCGTCAAGCCAGTCTTTAGACAGTTTCGAAGTGCGCAAATAAGGTACTTTTATGATTAATCCTACACACTTTTGGTAACATTTTCTTAACATCTTTTTTTAAGCTTATTTCGCTAAGTTTAAATTTTGGGCTACCCGCATCCAAGAAACGCCCAAAGAACCTTTAATCACATTTGATTAGTGGCATAATATCTTAAAAATATCGTGCAGATTTTTTTTAGAGAGTTTTTAAGCGCGCAAACATAAAAGAATGTTCATGTTTAATGCGAACTTTTTTTTTGTAACCTTTTAAATCAAACTTTGATTGGGCTTACTAAACCAGGTAGAAATTTTGGGTTGGGCGCGTCCCGGAAAAGCAGAAAACACCTTTAATGACATTGAAATAGTTGAAGAATATATCCAGGATGTGGTCAAGCCAGTCTTTAAACAGTTTTGAAGTGCGCAAATAAGGTATTTTTATGATTAATCCTACACACTTTTGGTAACATTTTCTTAACATCTTTTTTTAAGCTTATTTCGCTAAGTTTAAATTTTGGGCTACCCGCATCCAAGAAACGCCCAAAGAACCTTTAATCACATTTCATTAGTGGCATAATATCTTAAAAATATAGTCCATATTTTTTTTAGAGAGTTTTTAAGCGCGCAAACATAAAAAAATGTTGATGTTTAATGCGAACCTTTTTTTTTGTAACCTTTTAAATCAAACTTTGATTGGGCTTACTAAACCAGGTAGAAATTTTGGGTTGGGCGCGTCCCGGAAAAGCAGAAAACACCTTTAATGACATTGAAATAGTTGAAGAAGATATCCAGGATGTCGTCAAGCCAGTCTTTAGACAGTTTCGAAGTGCGCAAATAAGGTATTTTTATGATTAATCCTACACACTTTTGGTAACATTTTCTTAACATCTTTTTTTTAGCTTATTTCGCTAAGTTTAAATTTTGGGCTACCCGCATCCAAGAAACGCCCAAAGAACATTTAATTACATTTGATTAGTGGCGTAATATCTTAAAAATATCGTGCAGATTTTTTTTTAGAGAGTTTTTAAGCGCGCAAACATAAAAAAATGTTCATGTTTAATCCGAACCTTTTTTTTGTAACCTTTTAAATCAAACTTTGATTAGGCTTACTAAAGCAGGTAGAAATTTTGGGTTGGGCGCGTCCCGGAAAAGCAGAAAACACCTTTAATGACATTGAAATAGTGGAAGAAGATATCCAGGATGTGGTCAAGCCAGTCTTTAGACAGTTTCGAAGTGCGCAAATAAGGTATTTTTATGATTAATCCTACACACTTCTGGTAACATTTTCTTAACATCTTTTTTTAAGCTTATTTCGCTAAGTTTAAATTTTGGGCTACCCGCATCCAAGAAAAGCCCAAAGAACCTTTAATTACATTTGATTAGTGGCATAATATCTTAAAAATATGGTCCAGATTTTTTTTAGAGAGTTTTTAAGCGCGCAAACATAAAAAAATGTTCATGTTTAATCCGAACCTTTTCTTTGTAACCTTTTAAATCAAACTTTGATTGGGCTTACTAAACCAGGTAGAAATTTTGGGTTGGGCGCATCACGGAAAAGCAGAAAACACCTTTAATGACATTGAAATAGTTGAAGAATATATTCAGGATGTGGTCAAGCCAGTCTTTAAACAGTTTCTAAGTGCGCAAATAAGGTAGTTTTATGATTAATCCTACACACTTTTGGTAACATTTTCTTAACATCTTTTTTTAAGCTTATTTCGCTAAGTTTAAATTTTGGGCTACCCGCATCCAAGAAACGCCCAAAGAACCTTTAATCACATTTGATTAGTAGCATAATATCTTAAAAATATAGTCCACATTTTTTTTGGAGAGTTTTTAAGCGCGCAAACATAAAAAAATGTTCATGTTTAATCCGAACCTTTTTTTTGTAACCTTTTAAATCAAACTTTGATTGGGCTTACTAAACCAGGTAGAAATTTTGGGTTGGGCGCGTCCCGGAAAAGCAGAAAACACCTTTAATGACATTGAAATAGTTGAAGAAGATATCCAGGATGTCGTCAAGCCAGTCTTTAGACAGTTTCGAAGTGCGCAAATAAGGTATTTTTATGATTAATCCTACACACTTTTGGTAACATTTTCTTAGCATCTTTTTTTAAGCTTATTTCGCTAAGTTTAAATTTTGGGCTACCCGCATCCAAGAAACGCCCAAAGAATCTTTAATTACATTTGATTAGTGCCATAATATCTTAAAAATATCGTGCAGATTTTTTTTAGAGAGTTTTTAAGCGCGGAAACATAAAAAAATGTTCATGTTTAATCCGAACCTTTATTTTGTAACCTTTTAAATCAAACTTTGATTGGGCTTACTAAAGCAGGTAGAAATTTTGGGTTGGGCGCGTCCCGGAAAAGCAGAAAACACCTTTAATGACATTGAAATAGTTGAAGAATATATCCAGGATGTCGTCAAGCCAGTCTTTAGACAGTTTTGAAGTGCGCAAATAAGGTATTTTTATGATTAATCCTACACACTTTTGGTAACATTTTCTTAACATCTTTTTTTAAGCTTATTTCGCTAAGTTTAAATTTTGGGCTACCCGCATCCAGGAAACGCCCAAAGAACCTTTAATTACATTTGATTAGTGGCATAATATCTTAAAAATATCGCGCAGATTTTTTTTAGAGAGTTTTTAAGCGCGCAAACATAAAAAAATGTTCATGTTTAATCCGAACCTTTTTTTTGTAACCTTTTAAATCAAACTTTGATTGGGCTTGCTAAAGCAGGTAGAAATTTTGGGTTGGGCGCGTCCCGGAAAAGCAGAAAACACCTTTAATGACATTAAAATAGTTGAAGAAGATATCCAGGATGTGGTCAAGCCAGTCTTTAGACAGTTTCGAAGTGCGCAAATAAGGTATTTTTATGATTAATCCTACACACTTTTGGTAACATTTTCTTAACATCTTTTTTTAAGCTTATTTCGCTAAGTTTAAATTTTGGGCTACCCGCATCCAAGAAACGCCCAAAGAACCTTTAATTACATTTGATTAGTGGCATAATATCTTGAAAATATGGTCCAGATTTTTTTTAGAGAGTTTTTAAGCGCGCAAACATAAAAAAATGTACATGTTTAATCCGAACCTTTTTTTTGTAACCTTTTAAATCAAACTTTGATTGGGCTTACTAAACCAGGTAGAAATTTTGGGTTGGGCGCGTCCCGGAAAAGCAGAAAACACCTTTAATGACATTGAAATAGTTGAAGAATATATCCAGGATGTCGTCAAGCCAGTCTTTAGACAGTTTCGAAGTGCGCAAATAAGGTATTTTTATGATTAATCCTACACACTTTTGGTAACATTTTCTTAACATCTTTTTTTAAGCTTATTTCGCTAAGTTTAAATTTTGGGCTACCCGCATCCAAGAAACGCCCAAAGAACCTTTAATTACATTTGATTAGTGGCATAATATCTTAAAAATATCGTGCAGATTTTTTTTAGAGAGTTTTTAAGCGCGCAAACATAAAAAAATGTTCATGTTTAATCCGAACCTTTTTTTTGTAACCTTTTAAATCAAACTTTGATTGGGCTTACTAAACCAGGTAGAAATTTTGGGTTGGGCGTGCCCCGGAAAAGCAGAAAACACCTTTAATGACATTGAAATAGTTGAAGAAGATATCCAGGATGTCGTCAAGCTAGTCTTTATACAGTTTCGAAGTGCGCAAATAAGGTATTTTTATGATTAATCCTACACACTTTTGGTAACATTTTCTTAACATCTTTTTTTAAGCTTATTTCGCTAAGTTTAAATTTTGGGCTACCCGCATCCAAGAAACGCCCAAAGAACCTTTAATTACATTTGATTAGTGGCATAATATCTTAAAAATATCGTGCAGATTTTTTTTAGAGAGTTTTTAAGCGCGCAAACATAAAAAAATGTTCATGTTTAATCCGAACCTTTTTTTTGTAACCTTTTAAATCAAACTTTGATTGGGCTTGCTAAAGCAGGTAGAAATTTTGGGTTGGGCGCGTCCCGGAAAAGCAGAAAACACCTTTAATGACATTGAAATAGTTGAAGAATATATCCAGGATATCGTCAAGCCAGTCTTTAGACAGTTTGGAAGTGCGCAAATAAGGTATTTTTATGATTAATCCTACACACTTTTGGTAACATTTTCTTAACATCTTTTTTTAAGCTTATTTCGCTAAGTTTAAATTTTGGGCTACCCGCATCCAAGAAACGCCCAAAGAACCTTTAATTACATTTGATTAGTGGCATAATATCTTAAAAATATGGTCCAGATTTTTTTTAGAGAGTTTTTAAGC
Organism: Porites lutea; assembly: GCF_958299795.1. Lineage (NCBI taxonomy): Eukaryota > Metazoa > Cnidaria > Anthozoa > Scleractinia > Poritidae > Porites > Porites lutea. Next base: position 106,805 of record NC_133202.1, on the reverse strand, counting down.
GCGCAAACATAAAAAAATGTTCATGTTTAATCCGAACCTTTTTTTTGTAACCTTTTAAATCAAACTTTGATTGGGCTTACTAAACCAGGTAGAAATTTTGGGTTGGGCGTGTCCCGGAAAAGCAGAAAACACCTTTAATGACATTGAAATAGTTGAAGAAGATATCCAGGATGTCGTCAAGCCAGTCTTTAGACAGTTTGGAAGTGCGCAAATAAGGTATTTTTATGATTAATCCTACACACTTTTGGTAACATTTTCTTAACATCTTTTTTTAAGCTTATTTCGCTAAGTTTAAATTTTGGGCTACCCGCATCCAAGAAACGCCCAAAGAACCTTTAATTACATTTGATTAGTGGCATAATATCTTAAAAATATGGTCCAGATTTTTTTTAGAGAGTTTTTAAGCGCGCAAACATAAAAAAATGTTCATGTTTAATCCGAACCTTTTTTTGGTAACCTTTTAAATCAAACTTTGATTGGGCTTACTAAACCAGGTAGAAATTTTGGGTTGGGCGTGTCCCGGAAAAGCAGAAAACACCTTTAATGACATTGAAATAGTTGAAGAAGATATCCAGGATGTCGTCAAGCCAGTCTTTAGACAGTTTCGAAGTGCGCAAATAAGGTATTTTTATGATTAATCCTACACACTTTTGGTAACATTTTCTTAACATCTTTTTTTAAGCTTATTTCGCTAAGTTTAAATTTTGGGCTACCCGCATCCAAGAAACGCCCAAAGAACCTTTAATTACATTTGATTAGTGGCATAATATCTTAAAAATATCGTGCAGATTTTTTTTAGAGAGTTTTTAAGCGCGCAAAAATAAAAAAATTTTCATGTTTAATCCGAACCTTTTTTTTGTAATCTTTTAAATCAAACTTTGATTGGGCTTACTAAACCAGGTAGAAATTTTGGGTTCGGCGCAGCACGGAAAAGCAGAAAACACCTTTAATGACATTGAAATAGTTGAAGAATATATCCAGGATGTGGTCAAGCCAGTCTTTAGACAGTTTCGAAGTGCGCAAATAAGGTATTTTTATGATTAATCCTACACACTTTTGGTAACATTTTCTTAACATCTTTTTTTAAGCTTATTTCGCTAAGTTTAAATTTTGGGCTACCCGCATCCAAGAAACGCCCAAAGAACCTTTAATTACATTTGATTAGTGCCATAATATCTTAAAAATATGGTCCAGATTTTTTTTAGAGAGTTTTTAAGCGCGCAAACATAAAAAATGTTCATGTTTAATCCGAACCTTTTTTTTGTAACCTTTTAAATCAAACTTTGATTGGGCTTACTAAACCAGGCAGAAATTTTGGGTTGAACGCATCACGGAAAAGCAGAAAACACCTTTAATGACATTAAAATAGTTGAATAATATATCCAGGATGTGCTCAAGCCAGTCTTTAGACAGTTTCGAAGTGCTCAAATAAGGTATTTTTATGATTAATCCTACACACTTTTGGTAACATTTTCTTAACATCTTTTTTTAAGCTTATTTCGCTAAGTTTAAATTTTGGGCTACCCGCATCCAAGAAACGCCCAAAGAACCTTTAATTACATTTGATTAGTGGCATAATATCTTAAAAATATCGTGCAGATTTTTTTAGAGAGTTTTTAAGCGCGCAAACATAAAAAAAATGTTCATGTTTAATCCGAACCTTTTTTTTGTAACCTTTTAAATCAAACTTTGATTGGGCTTACTAAACCAGGTAGAAATTTTGGGTTGGGCGCATCACGGAAAAGCAGAAAACACCTTTAATGACATTGAAATAGTTGAAGAATATATCCAGGATGTGGTCAAGCCAGTCTTTAAACAGTTTCGAAGTGCGCAAATAAGGTAGTTTTATGATTAATCCTACACACTTTTGGTAACATTTTCTTAACATCTTTTTTTAAGCTTATTTCGCTAAGTTTAAATTTTGGGCTACCCGCATCCAAGAAACGCCCAAAGAATCTTTAATTACATTTGATTAGTGGCGTAATATCTTAAAAATATCGTGCAGATTTTTTTTAGAGAGTTTTTAAGCGCGCAAACATAAAAAAATGTTCATGTTTAATCCGAACCTTTATTTTGTAACCTTTTAAATCAAACTTTGATTGGGCTTACTAAACGAGGTAGAAATTTTGGGTTGGGCGCGTCCCGGAAAAGCAGAAAACACCTTTAATGACATTGAAATAGTTGAAGAAGATATCCAGGATGTCGTCAAGCCAGTCTTTAGACAGTTTCGAAGTGCGCAAATAAGGTATTTTTATGATTAATCCTACACACTTTTGGTAACATTTTCTTAACATCTTTTTTTAAGCTTATTTCGCTAAGTTTAAATTTTGGGCTACCCGCATCCAGGAAACGCCCAAAGAACCTTTAATTACATTTGATTAGTGGCATAATATCTTAAAAATATCGTGCAGATTTTTTTTAGAGAGTTTTTAAGCGCGCAAACATAAAAAAAATGTTCATGTTTAATCCGAACCTTTTTTTTGTAACCTTTTAAATCAAACTTTGATTGGGCTTACTAAACCAGGTAGAAATTTTGGGTTGGGCGTGCCCCGGAAAAGCAGAAAACACCTTTAATGACATTGAAATAGTTGAAGAAGATATCCAGGATGTCGTCAAGCTAGTCTTTAGACAGTTTCGAAGTGCGCAAATAAGGTATTTTTATGATTAATCCTACACACTTTTGGTAACATTTTCTTAACATCTTTTTTTAAGCTTATTTCGCTAAGTTTAAATTTTGGGCTACCCGCATCCAAGAAACGCCCAAAGAACCTTTAATTACATTTGATTAGTGGCATAATATCTTAAAAATATCGTGCAGATTTTTTTTAGAGAGTTTTTAAGCGCGCAAACATAAAAAAATGTTCATGTTTAATCCGAACCTTTTTTTTGTAATTTTTTAAATCAAACTTTGATTGGGCGTACCAAACCAGGTAGAAATTTTGGGTTGGGCGCGTCCCGGAAAAGCAGAAAACACCTTTAATGACATTGAAATAGTTGAAGAAGATATCCAGGATGTCGTCAAGCCAGTCTTTAGACAGTTTCGAAGTGTGCAAATAAGGTATTTTTATGATTAATCCTACACACTTTTGGTAACATTTTCTTAACGTCTTTTTTTAAGCTTATTTCGCTAAGTTTAAATTTTTGGCTACTCGCATCCAAGAAACGCCAAAAGAACCTTTAATTACATTTGATTAGTGGCATAATATCTTAAAAATATCGTGCAGATTTTTTTTAGAGAGTTTTTAAGCGCGCAAACATTAAAAAAAATGTTCATGTTTAATCCGAACCTTTTTTTTGTAACCTTTTAAATCAAACTTTGATTGGGCTTACTAAACCAGGTAGAAATTTTGGGTTGGGCGCGTCCCGGAAAACCAGAAAACACCTTTAATGACATTGAAATAGTTGAAGAAGATATCAAGGATGTCGTCAACCTAGTGTTTAGACAGTTTCGAATTGCGCAAATAAGGTATTTTTATGATTAATCCTACACACTTTTGGTAACATTTTCTTAACATCTTTTTTTAAGCTTATTTCGCTAAGTTTAAATTTTGGGCTACCCGAATCCAAGAAAGGCCCAAAGAACCTTTAATTACATTTGATTAGTGGCATAATATCTTAAAAATATGGTCCAGATTTTTTTTAGAGAGTTTTTAAGCGCGCAAACATAAAAAAAATGTTCATGTTTAATCCGAACCTTTTTTTTGTAACCTTTTAAATCAAACTTTGATTGGGCTTACTAAACCAGGTAGAAATTTTGGGTTGGGCGCGTCCCGGAAAAGCAGAAAACACCTTTAATGACATTGAAATAGTTGAAGAAGATATCCAGGATGTCGTCAAGCCAGTCTTTAGACAGTTTCGAAGTGCGCAAAGAAGGTATTTTTATGATTAATCCTACACACTTTTGGTAACATTTTCTTAACATCTTTTTTTAAGCTTATTTCGCTAAGTTTAAATTTTGGGCTACCCGCATCCTAGAAACACCCAAAGAACCTTTAATTACATTTGATTAGTGGCATAATATCTTAAAAATATGGTAAAGATTTTTTTTAGAGAGTTTTTAAGCGCGCAAACATAAAAAAATGTTCATGTTTAATCCGAACCTTTTCTTTGTAACCTTTTAAATCAAACTTTGATTGGGCTTACTAAACCAGGTAGAAATTTTGAGTTGGGCGCATCACGGAAAAGCAGAAAACACCTTTAATGACATTGAAATAGTTGAAGAATATATCCAGGATGTCGTCAAGCCAGTCTTTAAACAGTTTCGAAGTGCGCAAATAAGGTATTTTTATGATTAATCCTACACACTTTTGGTAACATTTTCTTAACATCTTTTTTTAAGCTTATTTCGCTAAGTTTAAATTTTGGGCTACCCGCATCCAAGAAACGCCCAAAGAACCTTTAATCACATTTGATTAGTGGCATAATATCTTAAAAATATAGTCCACATTTTTTTTAGAGAGTTTTTAAGCGCGCAAACATAAAAAAATGTTCATGTTTAATCCGAACCTTTTTTTTGTAACCTTTTAAATCAAACTTTGATTGGGCTTACTAAACCAGGTAGAAATTTTGGGTTGGGCGCGTCCCGGAAAAGCAGAAAACACCTTTAATGACATTGAAATAGTTGAAGAAGATATCCAGGATGTCGTCAAGCCAGTCTTTAGACAGTTTCGAAGTGCGCAAATAAGGTATTTTTATGATTAATCCTACACACTTTTGGTAACATTTTCTTAACATCTTTTTTTAAGCTTATTTCGCTAAGTTTAAATTTTGGGCTACCCGCATCCAAGAAACGCCCAAAGAACCTTTAATTACATTTGATTAGTGGCATAATATCTTAAAAATATGGTCCAGATTTTTTTTAGAGAGTTTTTAAGCGCGCAAACATAAAAAAAATGTTCATGTTTAATCCGAACCTTTTTTTTGTAACCTTTTAAATCAAACTTTGATTGGGCTTACTAAACCAGGTAGAAATTTTGGGTTTGGCGCGTCCCGGAAAAGCAGAAAACACCTTTAATGACATTGAAATAGTTGAAGAATATATCCAAGATGTCGTCAAGCCAGTCTTTAGACAGTTTCGAATTGCGCAAATAAGGTATTTTTATGATTAATCCTACACACTTTTGGTAACATTTTCTTAACATCTTTTTTTAAGCTTATTTCGCTAAGTTTAAATTTTGGGCTACCCGCATCCTAGAAACGCCCAAAGAACCTTTAATTACATTTGATTAGTGGCATAATATCTTAAAAATATCGTGCAGATTTTTTTTTAGAGAGTTTTTAAGCGCGCAAACATAAAAAAATGTTCATGTTTAATCCGAACCTTTTTTTTGTAACCTTTTAAATCAAACTTTGATTGGGCTTACTAAACCAGGTAGAAATTTTGGGTTGGGCGCGTCCCGGAAAAGCAGAAAACACCTTTAATGACATTGAAATAGTTGAAGAAGATATCCAGGATGTCGTCAAGCCAGTCTTTAGACAGTTTCGAATTGCGCAAATAAGGTATTTTTATGATTAATCCTACACACTTTTGGTAACATTTTCTTAACATCTTTTTTTAAGCTTATTTCGCTAAGTTTAAATTTTGGGCTACCCGCATCCAAGAAACGCCCAAAGAACCTTTAATCACATTTGATTAGTGCCATAATATCTTAAAAATATAGTCCACATTTTTTTTAGAGAGTTTTTAAGCGCGCAAACATAAAAAAATGTTCATGTTTAATCCGAACTTTTTTTTTGTAACCTTTTAAATCAAACTTTGATTGGGCTTACTAAACCAGGTAGAAATTTTGGGTTGGGCGCGTCCCGGAAAAGCAGAAAACACCTTTAATGACATTGAAATAGTTGAAGAAGATATCCAGGATGTCGTCAAGCCAGTCTTTAGACAGTTTCGAAGTGCGCAAATAAGGTATTTTTATGATTAATCCTACACACTTTTGGTAACATTTTCTTAACATCTTTTTTTAAGCTTATTTCGCTAAGTTTAAATTTTGGGCTACCCGCATCCAAGAAACGCCCAAAGAACCTTTAATTACATTTGATTAGTGGCATAATATCTTAAAAATATGGTCCAGATTTTTTTTAGAGAGTTTTTAAGCGCGCAAACATAAAAAAAATGTTCATGTTTAATCCGAACCTTTATTTTGTAACCTTTTAAATCAAACTTTGATTGGGCTTACTAAACCAGGTAGAAATTTTGGGTTGGGCGCGTCGCGGAAAAGCAGAAAACACCTTTAATGACATTGAAATAGTTGAACAATATATCCAGGATGTCGTCAAGCCAGTCTTTAGACAGTTTCGAATTGCGCAAATAAGGTATTTTTATGATTAATCCTACACACTTTTGGTAACATTTTCTTAACATCTTTTTTTAAGCTTATTTCGCTAAGTTTAAATTTTGGGCTACCCGCATCCTAGAAACGCCCAAAGAACCTTTAATTACATTTGATTAGTGGCATAATATCTTAAAAATATCGTGCAGATTTTTTTTTAGAGAGTTTTTAAGCGCGCAAACATAAAAAAATGTTCATGTTTAATCCGAACCTTTTTTTTGTAACCTTTTAAATCAAACTTTGATTGGGCTTACTAAACCAGGTAGAAATTTTGGGTTGGGCGCGTCCCGGAAAAGCAGAAAACACCTTTAATGACATTGAAATAGTTGAAGAAGATATCCAGGATGTCGTCAAGCCAGTCTTTAGACAGTTTCGAATTGCGCAAATAAGGTATTTTTATGATTAATCCTACACACTTTTGGTAACATTTTCTTAACATCTTTTTTTAAGCTTATTTCGCTAAGTTTAAATTTTGGGCTACCCGCATCCAAGAAACGCCCAAAGAACCTTTAATCACATTTGATTAGTGCCATAATATCTTAAAAATATAGTCCACATTTTTTTTAGAGAGTTTTTAAGCGCGCAAACATAAAAAAATGTTCATGTTTAATCCGAACTTTTTTTTTGTAACCTTTTAAATCAAACTTTGATTGGGCTTACTAAACCAGGTAGAAATTTTGGGTTGGGCGCGTCCCGGAAAAGCAGAAAACACCTTTAATGACATTGAAATAGTTGAAGAAGATATCCAGGATGTCGTCAAGCCAGTCTTTAGACAGTTTCGAAGTGCGCAAATAAGGTATTTTTATGATTAATCCTACACACTTTTGGTAACATTTTCTTAACATCTTTTTTTAAGCTTATTTCGCTAAGTTTAAATTTTGGGCTACCCGCATCCAAGAAACGCCCAAAGAACCTTTAATTACATTTGATTAGTGGCATAATATCTTAAAAATATGGTCCAGATTTTTTTTAGAGAGTTTTTAAGCGCGCAAACATAAAAAAAATGTTCAAGTTTAATCCGAACCTTTTTTTTGTAACCTTTTAAATCAAACTTTGATTGGGCTTACTAAACCAGGTAGAAATTTTGGGTTGGGCGCGTCGCGGAAAAGCAGAAAACACCTTTAATGACATTGAAATAGTTGAACAATATATCCAGGATGTCGTCAAGCCAGTCTTTAGACAGTTTCGATTTGCGCAAATAAGGTATTTTTATGATTAATCCTACACACTTTTGGTAACATTTTCTTAACATCTTTTTTTTAGCTTATTTCGCTAAGTTTAAATTTTGGGCTACCCGCATCCAAGAAACGCCCAAAGAACCTTTAATTACATTTCATTAGAGGCATAATATCTTAAAAATATCGTGCAGATTTTTTTTTAGAGAGTTTTTAAGCGCGCAAACATAAAAAAATGTTCATGTTTAATCCGAACCTTTTTTTTGTAACCTTTTAAATCAAACTTTGATTGGGCTTACTAAACCAGGTAGAAATTTTGGGTTGGGCGCGTCCCGGAAAAGCAGAAAACACCTTTAATGACATTGAAATAGTTGAAGAAGATATCCAGGATGTCGTCAAGCCAGTCTTTAGACAGTTTCGAATTGCGCAAATAAGGTATTTTTATGATTAATCCTACACACTTTTGGTAACATTTTCTTAACATCTTTTTTTAAGCTTATTTCGCTAAGTTTAAATTTTGGGCTACCCGCATCCAAGAAAGGCCCAAAGAACCTTTAATTACATTTGATTAGTGGCATAATATCTTAAAAATATCGCGCAGATTTTTTTTTAGAGAGTTTTTAAGCGCGCAAATATAAAAAAATGTTGATGTTTAATCCGAACCTTTTTTTTGTAACCTTTTAAATCAAACTTTGATTGGGCTTACTAAACCAGGTAGAAATTTTGGGTTGGGCGCGTCCCGGAAAAGCAGAAAACACCTTTAATGACATTGAAATAGTTGAAGAAGATATCCAGGATGTCGTCAAGCCAGTCTTTAGACAGTTTCGAAGTGCGCAAATGAGGTATTTTTATGATTAATCCTACACACTTTTGGTAACATTTTCTTAACATCTTTTTTTAAGCTTATTTCGCTAAGTTTAAATTTTGGGCTACCCACATCCAAGAAACGCCCAAAGAACCTTTAATTACATTTGATTAGTGGCATAATATCTTAAAAATATTGTGCAGATTTTTTTTAGAGAGTTTTTAAGCGCGCAAACATAAAAAAATGTTCATGTTTAATCCGAACCTTTTCTTTGTAACCTTTTAAATCAAACTTTGATTGGGCTTACTAAACCAGGTAGAAATTTTGGGTTGGGCGATTCACGGAAAAACAGAAAACACCTTTAATGACATTGAAATAGTTGAAGAATATATCCAGGATGTGGTCAAGCCAGTCTTTAAACAGTTTCGAAGTGCGCAAATAAGGTACTTTTATGATTAATCCTACACACTTTTGGTAACAGTTTCTTAACATCTTTTTTTAAGCTTATTTCGCTAAGTTTAAATTTTGGGCTACCCGCATCCAAGAAACGCCCAAAGAACCTTTAATCACATTTGATTAGTGGCATAATATCTTAAAAATATAGTCCACATTTTTTTAGAGAGTTTTTAAGCGCGCAAACATAGAAAAATGTTGATGTTTAATGCGAACCTTTTTTTTGTAACCTTTTAAATCAAACTTTGATTGGGCTTACTAAACCAGGTAGAAATTTTGGGTTGGGCGCGTCCCGGAAAAGCAGAAAACACCTTTAATGACATTGAAATAGTTGAAGAATATATCCAGGATGTTGTCAAGCCAGTCTTTAAACAGTTTCGAAGTGCGCGAATAAGGTATTTTTATGATTAATCCTACACACTTTTGGTAACATTTTCTTAACATCTTTTTTTAAGCTTATTTCGCTAAGTTTAAATTTTGGGCTACCCGCATCCAAGAAACGCCCAAAGAACCTTTAATCACATTTGATTAGTGCCATAATATCTTAAAAATATGGTCCACATTTTTTTTAGAGAGTTTTTAAGCGAGCAAACATAAAAAAATGTTCATGTTTAATCCGAACCTTTTTTTTTGTAACCTTTTAAATCAAACTTTGATTGGGCTTACTAAACCAGGTAGAAATTTTGGGTTGGGCGCGTCCCGGAAAAGCAGAAAACACCTTTAAAGACATTGAAATAGTTGAAGAAGATATCCAGGATGTCGTCAAGCCAGTCTTTAGACAGTTTCGAAGTGCGCAAATTAGGTATTTTTATGATTAATCCTACACACTTTTGGTAACATTTTCTTGACATCTTTTTTTAAGCTTATTTCGCTAAGTTTAAATTTTGGGCTACCCGCATCCAAGAAACGCCCAAAGAACCTTTAATCACATTTGATTAGTGGCATAATATCTTAATAATATCGTGCAGATTTTTTTTTAGAGAGTTTTTAAGCGCGCAAACATAAAAAAATGTTCATGTTTAATCCGAACCTTTTTATTGTAACCTTTTAAATCAAACTTTGATTGGGCTTACTAAACCAGGTAGAAATTTTGGGTTGGGCGCGTCCCGGAAAAGCAGAAAACACCTTTAATGACATTGAAATAGTTGAAGAAGATATCCAGAACGTCGTCAAGCCAGTCTTTAGACAGTTTCGAAGTGCGCAAATAAGGTTTTTTTATGATTAATCCTACACACTTTTGGTAACATTTTCTTAACATCTTTTTTTAAGCTTATTTCGCTAAGTTTAAATTTTGGGCTACCCGCATCCAAGAAACGCCCAAAGAATCATTAATTACATTTGATTAGTGGCATAATATCTTAAAAATATCGTCCAGATTTTTTTTAGAGAGTTTTTAAGCGCGCAAACATAAAAAAATGTTCATGTTTAATCCGAACCTTTTTTTTGTAACCTTTTAAATCAAACTTTGATTGGGCTTACTAAACCAGGTAGAAATTTTGGGTTGGGCGCGTCCCGGAAAAGCAGAAAACACCTTTAATGACATTGAAATAGTTGAAGAAGATATCCAGGATGTCGTCAAGCCAGTCTTTAGACAGCTTCGAAGTACGCAAATAAGGTTTTTTTATGATTAATCCTACACACTTTTGGTAACATTTTCTTAACATCTTTTTTTAAGCTTATTTCGCTAAGTTTAAATTTTGGGCTACCCGCATCCAAGAAACGCCCAAAGAACCTTTAATCACATTTGATTAGTGGCATAATATCTTAATAATATCGTGCAGATTTTTTTTTAGAGAGTTTTTAAGCGCGCAAACATAAAAAAATGTTCATGTTTAATCCGAACCTTTTTTTTGTAACCTTTTAAATCAAACTTTGATTGGGCTTACTAAAGCAGGTAGAAATTTTGGGTTTGGCGCGTCCCGGAAAAGCAGAAAACACCTTTAATGACATTGAAATAGTTGAAGAAGATATCCAGAACGTCGTCAAGCCAGTCTTTAGACAGTTTCGAAGTGCGCAAATAAGGTTTTTTTATGATTAATCCTACACACTTTTGGTAACATTTTCTTAACATCTTTTTTTAAGCTTATTACGCTAAGTTTAAATTTTGGGCTACCCGCATCCAAGAAACGCCCAAAGAACCTTTAATTACATTTGATTAGTGGCATAATATCTTAAAAATATCGCGCAGATTTTTTTTAGAGAGTTTTTAAGCGCGCAAACATTAAAAAATGTTCATGTTTAATCCGAACCTTTTTTTTGTAACCTTTTAAATCAAACTTTGATTGGGCTTACTAAACCAGGTAGAAATTTTGGGTTGGGCGCGTCCCGGAAAAGCAGAAAACACCTTTAATGACATTGAAATAGTTGAAGAAGATATCCAGGATGTGGTCAAGCCAGTCTTTAGACAGTTTCGAAGTGCGCAAATAAGGTATTTTTATGATTAATCCTACACACTTTTGGTAACATTTTCTTAACATCTTTTTTTAAGCTTATTTCGCTAAGTTTAAATTTTGGGCTACCCGCATCCAAGAAACGCCCAAAGAATCATTAATTACATTTGATTAGTGGCATAATATCTTAAAAATATCGTGCAGATTTTTTTTAGAGAGTTTTTAAGCGCGCAAACATAAAAAAATGTTCATGTTTAATCCGAACCTTTTTTTTGTAACCTTTTAAATCAAACTTTGATTGGGCTTACTAAACCAGGTAGAAATTTTGGGTTGGGCGCGTCCCGGAAAAGCAGAAAACACCTTTAATGACATTGAAATAGTTGAAGAAGATATCCAGGATGTCGTCAAGCCAGTCTTTAGACAGTTTCGAACTGCGCAAATAAGGTATTTTTATGATTAATCCTACACACTTTTGGTAACATTTTCTTAACATCTTTTTTTAAGCTTATTTCGCTAAGTTTAAATTTTGGGCTACCCGCATCCAAGAAACGCCCAAAGAACCTTTAATTACATTTGATTAGTGGCATAATATCTTAAAAATATCGTCCAGATTTTTTTTTCGAGAGTTTTTAAGCGCGCAAATATAAAAAAATGTTCATGTTTAATCCGAACCTTTTTTTTGTAACCTTTTAAATCAAACTTTGATTGGGCTTACTAAACCAGGTAGAAATTTTGGTTTGGGCGCGTCCCGGAACAGAAGAAAACACCTTTAATGACATTGAAATAGTTGAAGAATATATCCAGGATGTGGTCAAGCCAGTCTTTAGACAGTTTCGAAGTGCGCAAATAAGGTATTTTTATGATTAATCCAACACACTTTTGGTAACATTTTCTTAACATATTTTTTTAAGCTTATTTCGCTAAGTTTAAATTTTGGGCTACCCACATCCAAGAAACGCCAAAAGAACCTTTAATTACATTTGATTAGTGCCATAATATCTTAAAAATATCGTGCAGATTTTTTTTAGAGAGTTTTTAAGCACGGAAACATAAAAAAACGTTCATGTTTAATCCGAACTTTTTTTTGTAACCTTTTAAATCAAACTTTGATTGGGCTTACTAAACCAGGTAGAAATTTTGGGTTGGGCGCGTCCCGGAAAAGCAGAAAACACCTTTAAAAAAAGATGTTAACAAAATGTTACCAAAAGTGTGTAGGATTAATCATAAAAATACCTTATTTGCGCACTTCGAAACTGTCTAAAGACTGGCTTGACCACATCCTGGATATATTCTTCAACTATTTCAATGTCATTAAAGGTGTTTTCTGCTTTTCCGGGACGCGCCCAACCCAAAATTTCTACCTGGTTTAGTAAGCCCAATCAAAGTTTGATTTAAAAGGTTTCAAAAAAAAGGTTGGGATTAAACATGAACATTTTTTTATGTTTGCGCGCTTAAAAACTCTCTGAAAAAAATCTGGACGATATTTTTAAGATATTATGCCACTAATCAAATGTAATTAAAGGTTCTTTGGGCGTTTCTTGGATGCGGGTAGCCCAAAATTTGAACTTAGCGAAATGAGCTTAAAAAAAGATGTTAAGAAAATGTTACCAAAAGTGTGTAGGATTAATCATAAAAATACCTTATTTGCGCACTTCGAAACTGTCTAAAGACTGGCTTGACGACATCCTGGATATATTCTTCAACTATTTCAATGTCATTAAAGGTGTTTTCTGCTGTTCCGGGTCGCGCCCAACCCAAAATTTCTACCTGGTTTAGTAAGCCCAATCAAAGTTTGATTTAAAAGGTTACAAAAAAAAGGTTCGGATTAAACATGAACGTTTTTTTATGTTTCCGCGCTTAAAAACTCTCTAAAAAAAATCTGGACAATATTTTTAAGATATTATGCCACTAATCAAATGTAATTAAAGGTTCTTTGGGCGTTTCTTGGATGCGGGTAGCCCAAAATTTAAACTTAGCGAAATAAGCTTAAAAAAAGATGTTAAGAAAATGTTACCAAAAGTGTGTAGGATTAATCACAAAAATACCTTATTTGCGCACTTCGAAACTGTCTAAAGACTGGCTTGACCACATCCTGGATATATTCTTCAACTATTTCAATGTCATTAAAGGTGTTTTCTGCTTTTCTGGGACGCGCCCAACCCAAAATTTCTACCTGGTTTAGTAAGCCCAATCAAAGGTTGATTTAAAAGGTTACAAAAAAAAGGTTTGGATTAAACATGAACATTTTTTTATATTTGCGCGCTTAAAAACTCTCTACAAAAAATCCAGACCATATTTTTATGATATTATGCCACTAATCAAATGTAATTAAAGGTTCTTTGGGCGCTTCTTGGATGCGGGTAGCCCAAAATTTAAACTTAGCGAAATAAGCTTAAAAAAAGATGTTAAGAAAATGTTACCAAAAGTGTGTAGGATTAATCATAAAAATACCTTATTTGCGCACTTCGAAACTGTCTAAAGACTGGCTTGACCACATCCTGGATATATTCTTCAACTATTTCAATGTCATTAAAGGTGTTTTCTGCTTTTCTGGGACGCGCCCAACCCAAAATTTCTACCTGGTTTAGGAAGCCCAATCAAAGGTTGATATAAAAGGTTACAAAAAAAATGTTCGGATTAAACATGAACATTTTTTAATATTTGCGCGCTTAAAAACTCTCTACAAAAAATCCAGACCATATTTTTATGATATTATGCCACTAATCAAATGTAATTAAAGGTTCTTTGGGCGCTTCTTGGATGCGGGTAGCCCAAAATTTAAACTTAGCGAAATAAGCTTAAAAAAAGATGTTAAGAAAATGTTACCAAAAGTGTGTAGGATTAATCATAAAAATACCTTATTTGCGCACTTCGAAACTGTCTAAAGACTGGCTTGACCACATCCTGGATATATTCTTCAACTATTTCAATGTCATTAAAGGTGTTTTCTGCTTTTCCGGGACGCGCCCAACCCAAAATTTCTACCTGCTTTAGTAAGCCCAATCAAAGTTTGATTTAAAAGGTTACAAAAAAAAGGTTCGGATTAAACATGAACATTTTTTTATGTTTGCGCGCTTAAAAACTCTCTAAAAAAAATCTGGACCATATTTTTAAGATATTATGCCACTAATCAAATGTAATTAAAGGTTCTTTGGGCGTTTCTTGGATGCGGGTAGCCCAAAATTTAAACTTAGCGAAATAAGCTTAAAAAAAGATGTTAAGAAAATGTTACCAAAAGTGTGTAGGATTAATCATAAAAATACCTTATTTGCGCACTTCGAAACTGTCTAAAGACTGGCTTGACGACATCCTGGATATATTCTTCAACTATTTCAATGTCATTAAATGTGTTTTCTGCTTTTCCGGGACGCGCCCAACCCAAAATTTCTACCTGCTTTAGTAAGCCCAATCAAAGTTTGATTTAAAAGGTTATAAAAAAAAGGTTCGGATTAAACATGAACATTTTTTTATGTTTACGCGCTTGAAAACTCTCTAAAAAAAATCTGGACCATATTTTTAAGATATTATGCCACTAATCAAATGTAATTAAAGGTTCTTTGGGCGTTTCTTGGATGCGGGTAGCCCAAAATTTAAACTTAGCGAAATAAGCTTAAAAAAAGATGTTAAGAAAATGTTACCAAAAGTGTGTAGGATTAATCATAAAAATACCTTATTTGCGCACTTCGAAACTGTCTAAAGACTGGCTTGACGACATCCTGGATATCTTCTTCAACTATTTCAATGTCATTAAAGGTGTTTTCTACTTTTCCGGGACGCGCCCAACCCAAAATTTCTACCTGGTTTAGTAAGCCCAATCAAAGTTTGATTTAAAAGGTTACAAAAAAAAGGTTGGGATTAAACATGAACATTTTTTTATGTTTGCGCGCTTAAAAACTCTCTAAAAAAAATCTGGACGATATTTTTAAGATATTATGCCACTAATGAAATGTAATTAAAGGTTCTTTGGGCGTTTCTTGGATGCGGGTAGCCCAAAATTTAAACTTAGCGAAATGAGCTTAAAAAAAGATGTTAAGAAAATGTTACCAAAAGTGTGTAGGATTAATCATAAAAATACCTTATTTGCGCACTTCGAAACTGTCTAAAGACTGGCTTGACCACATCCTGGATATATTCTTCAACTATTTCAACGTCATTAAAGGTGTTTTCTGCTTTTCAGGGACGCACCATACCCAAAATTTCTACCTGGTTTAGTAAGCCCAATCAAAGTTTGATTTAAAAGGTTACAAAAAAAAGGTTCGGATTAAACATGAACATTTTTTTATGTTTGCGCGCTTGAAAACTCTCTAAAAAAAATCTGGACCATATTTTTAAGATAATATGCCACTAATCAAATGTAATTAAAGGTTCTTTGGGCGTTTCTTGGATGCGGGTAGCCCAAAATTTAAACTTAGCGAAATAAGCTTAAAAAAAGATGTTAAGAAAATGTTACCAAAAGTGTGTAGGATTAATCATAAAAATACCTTATTTGCGCACTTCGAAACTGTCTAAAGACTGGCTTGACGACATCCTGGATATATTCTTCAACTATTTCAACGTCATTAAAGGTGTTTTCTGCTTTTCCGGGACGCACCATACCCAAAATTTCTACCTGGTTTAGTAAGCCCAATCAAAGTTTGATTTAAAAGGTTACAAAAAAAAGGTTCGGATTAAACATGAACATTTTTTTATGTTTGCGCGCTTGAAAACTCTCTAAAAAAAATCTGGACCATATTTTTAAGATATTATGCCACTAATCAAATGTAATTAAAGGTTCTTTGGGCGTTTCTTGGATGCGGGTAGCCCAAAATTTAAACTTAGCGAAATAAGCTTAAAAAAAGATGTTAAGAAAATGTTACCAAAAGTGTGTAGGATTAATCATAAAAATACCTTATTTGCGCACTTCGAAACTGTCTAAAGACTGGCTTGACGACATCCTGGATATATTCTTCAACTATTTCAATGTCATTAAAGGTGTTTTCTGCTTTTTCGGGACGCGCCCAACCCAAAATTTGTACCTGGTTTAGTAAGCCCAATCAAAGTTTGATTTAAAAGGTTACAAAAAAAAGGTTCGGATTAAACATGAACATTTTTTTATGTTTGCGCGCTTAAAAACTCTCTAAAAAAAATCTGCACGATATTTTTAAGATATTATGCCACTAATCAAATGTAATTAAAGGTTCTTTGGGCGTTTCTTGGATGCGGGTAGCCCAAAATTTAAACTTAGTGAAATAAGCTTAAAAAAAGATGTTAAGAAAATGTTACCAAAAGTGTGTAGGATTAATCATAAAAATACCTTATTTGCGCACTTCGAAACTGTCTAAAAACTGGCTTGACGACATCCTGGATATATTCTTCAACTATTTCAATGTCATTAAAGGTGTTTTCTGCTTTTCCGGGATGCGCCCAACCCAAAATTTCTACCTGGTTTAGTAAGCCCAATCAAAGTTTGATTTAAAAGGTTACAAAAAAAAGGTTCGGATTAAACATGAACATTTTTTTATGTTTGCGCGCTTGAAAACTCTCTAAAAAAAATCTGGACCATATTTTTAAGATATTATGCCACTAATCAAATGTAATTAAAGGTTCTTTGGGCGTTTCTTGGATGCGGGTAGCCCAAAATTTAAACTTAGCGAAATAAGCTTAAAAAAAGATGTTAAGAAAATGTTACCAAAAGTGTGTAGGATTAATCATAAAAATACCTTATTTGCGCACTTCGAAACTGTCTAAAGACTGGCTTGACGACATCCTGGATATATTCTTCAACTATTTCAATGTCATTAAAGGTGTTTTCTGCTTTTCCGGGACGCGCCCAACCCAAAATTTCTACCTGGTTTAGTAAGCCCAATCAAAGTTTGATTTAAAAGGTTACAAAAAAAAGGTTCGGATTAAACATGAACATTTTTTTTATGTTTGCGCGCTTAAAAACTCTCTAAAAAAAATCTGGACCATATTTTTAAGATATTATGCCACTAATCAAATGTAATTAAAGGTTTTTTTGGCGTTTCTTGGATGCGGGTAGCCCAAAATTTAAACTTAGCGAAATAAGCTTAAAAAAAGATGTTAAGAAAATGTTACCAAAAGTGTGTAGGATTAATCATAAAAATACCTTATTTGCGCACTTCGAAACTGTCTAAAGACTGGCTTGACCACATCCTGGATATCTTCTTAAACTATTTCAATGTCATTAAAGGTGTTTTCTGCTTTTCCGGGACGCGCCCAACCCAAAATTTCTACCTGGTTTAGTAAGCCCAATCAAAGTTTGATTTAAAAGGTTACAAAAAAAAGGTTCGGATTAAACATGAACGTTTTTTTAATTTTGCGCGCTTAAAAACTCTCTAAAAAAAATCTGGACGATATTTTTAAGATATTATGCCACTAATCATATGTAATTAAAGGTTCTTTGGGCGTTTCTTGGATGCGGGTAGGCCAAAATTTAAACTTAGCGAAATAAGCTTAAAAAAAGATGTTAAGAAAATGTTACCAAAAGTGTGTAGGATTAATCATAAAAATACCTTATTTGCGCACTTCGAAACTGTCTAAAGACTGGCTTGACGACATCCTGGATATCTTCTTCAACTATTTCAATGTCATTAAAGGTGTTTTCTGCTTTTCCGGGACGCGCCCAACCCAAAATTTCTACCTGGTTTAGTAAGCCCAAACAAAGTTTGATTTAAAAGGTTCCAAAAAAAAGGTTCGGATTAAACATGAACATTTTTTTATGTTTGCGCGATTAAAAAATCTGTAAAAAAAATCTGCACGATATTTTTAAGATATTATGCCACTAATCAAATGTAATTAAAGGTTCTTTGGGCGTTTCTTGGATGCGGGTAGCCCAAAATTTAAACTTAGCGAAATAAGCTTAAAAAAAGATGTTAAGAAAATGTTACCAAAAGTGTGTAGGATTAATCATAAAAATACCTTATTTGCGCACTTCGAAACTGTCTAAAGACTAGCTTGACGACATCCTGGATATCTTCTTCAACTATTTCAATGTCATTAAAGGTGTTTTCTGCTTTTCCGGGACGCGCCCAACCCAAAATTTCTACCTGGTTTAGTAAGCCCAATCAAAGTTTGATTTAAAAGGTTACAAAAAAAAGGTTCGGATTAAACATGAACATTTTTTTATGTTTGCGCGCTTAAAAACTCTCTAAAAAAAATCTGCACGATATTTTTAAGATATTATGCCACTAATCAAATGTAATTAAAGGTTCTTTGGGCGTTTCTTGGATGCGGGTAGCCCAAAATTTAAACTTAGGGAAATAAGCTTAAAAAAAGATGTTAAGGAAATGTTACCAAAAGTGTGTAGGATTAATCATAAAAATACCTTATTTGCGCACTTCGAAACTGTCTAAAGACTGGCTTGACCACATCCTGGATATATTCTTCAACTATTTCAATGTCATTAAAGGTGTTTTCTGCTTTTCCGGGACGCGCACAACCCAAAATTTCTACCTGGTTTAGTAAGCCCAATCAAAGTTTGATTTAAAAGGTTACAATAAAAAGGTTCGGATTAAACATGAACATTTTTTTATGTTTGCGCGCTTAAAAACTCTCTAAAAAAAAATCTGCACGATATTTTTAAGATATTATGCCACTAATCAAATGTAATTAAAGGTTCTTTGGGCGTTTCTTGGATGCGGGTAGCCCAAAATTTAAACTTAGCGAAATAAGCTTAAAAAAAGATGTTAAGAAAATGTTACCAAAAGTGTGTAGGATTAATCATAAAAATAGCTTATTTGCGCACTTCGAAACTGTCTAAAGACTGCCTTGACCACATCCTGGATATCTTCTTCAACTATTTCAATGTCATTAAAGGTGTTATCTGCTTTCCCGGGACGCGCCCAACCCAAAATTTCTACCTGGTTTAGTAAGCCCAATCAAAGTTTGATTTAAAAGGTTACAAAAAAAAGGTTCGGATTAAACATGAACATTTTTTTATGTTTGCGCGCTTAAACACTCTCTAAAAAAAATCTGCACGATATTTTTAAGATATTATGCCACTAATCAAATGTAATGAAAGGTTCTTTGGGCGTTTCTTGGATGCGGGTAGCCCAAAATTTAAACTTAGCGAAATAAGCTTAAAAAAAGATGTTAAGAAAATGTTACCAAAAGTGTGTAGGATTAATCATAAAAATACCTTATTTGCGCAGTTCGAAACTGTCTAAAGACTGGCTTGACGACATCCTGGATATCTTCTTCAACTATTTCAATGTCATTAAAGGTGTTTTCTGCTTTTCCGGGACGCGCCCAACCCAAAATTTCTACCTGGTTTAGTAAGCCCAATCAAAGTTTGATTTAAAAGGTTACAAAAAAAAGGTTCGGATTAAACATGAACATTTTTTTATGTTTGCGCGCTTAAAAACTCTCTAAAAAAAATCTGCACGATATTTTTAAGATATTATGCCACTAATCAAATGTAATTAAAGGTTCTTTGGGCGTTTCTTGGATGCGGGTAGCCCAAAAATTTAAACTTAGGGAAATAAGCTTAAAAAAAGATGTTAAGGAAATGTTACCAAAAGTGTGTAGGATTAATCATAAAAATACCTTATTTGCGCACTTCGAAACTGTCTAAAGACTGGCTTGACGACATCCTGGATATATTCTTCAACTATTTCAATGTCATTAAAGGTGTTTTCTGCTTTTCCGGGACGCGCACAACCCAAAATTTCTACCTGGTTTAGTAAGCCCAATCAAAGTTTGATTTAAAAGGTTACAATAAAAAGGTTCGGATTAAACATGAACATTTTTTTATGTTTGCGCGCTTAAAAACTCTCTAAAAAAAAATCTGCACGATATTTTTAAGATATTATGCCACTAATCAAATGTAATTAAAGGTTCTTTGGGCGTTTCTTGGATGCGGGTAGCCCAAAATTTAAACTTAGCGAAATAAGCTTAAAAAAAGATGTTAAGAAAATGTTACCAAAAGTGTGTAGGATTAATCATAAAAATAGCTTATTTGCGCACTTCGAAACTGTCTAAAGACTGCCTTGACGACATCCTGGATATCTTCTTCAACTATTTCAATGTCATTAAAGGTGTTATCTGCTTTCCCGGGACGCGCCCAACCCAAAATTTCTACCTGGTTTAGTAAGCCCAATGAAAGTTTGATTTAAAAGGTTACAAAAAAAAGGTTCGGATTAAACATGAACATTTTTTTATGTTTGCGCGCTTAAACACTCTCTAAAAAAAATCTGCACGATATTTTTAAGATATTATGCCACTAATCAAATGTAATGAAAGGTTCTTTGGGCGTTTCTTGGATGCGGGTAGCCCAAAATTTAAACTTAGCGAAATAAGCTTAAAAAAAGATGTTAAGAAAATGTTACCAAAAGTGTGTAGGATTAATCATAAAAATACCTTATTTGCGCACTTCGAAACTGTCTAAAGACTGGCTTGACGACATCCTGGATATCTTCTTCAACTATTTCAATGTCATTAAAGGTGTTTTCTGCTTTTCCGGGACGCGCCCAACCCAAAATTTCTACCTGGTTTAGTAAGCCCAATCAAAGTTTGATTTAAAAGGTTACAAAAAAAAGGTTCGGATTAAACATGAACATATTTTTATGTTTGCGCTCTTAAAAACTCTCTAAAAAAAATCTGCACGATATTTTTAAGATATTATGCCACTAATCAAATGTAATTAAAGGTTCTTTGGGCGTTTCTTGGATGCGGGTAGCCCAAAATTTAAACTTAGGGTAATAAGCTTAAAAAAAGATGTTAATGAAATGTTACCAAAAGTGTGTAGGATTAATCATAAAAATACCTTATTTGCGCACTTCGAAACTGTCTAAAGACTGGCTTGACCACATCCTGGATATATTCTTCAACTATTTCAATGTCATTAAAGGTGTTTTCTGCTTTTCCGGGACGCGCACAACCCAAAATTTCTACCTGGTTTAGTAAGCCCAATCAAAGTTTGATTTAAAAGGTTACAATAAAAAGGTTCGGATTAAACATGAACATTTTTTTATGTTTGCGCGCTTAAAAACTCTCTAAAAAAAAATCTGCACGATATTTTTAAGATATTATGCCACTAATCAAATGTAATTAAAGGTTCTTTGGGCGTTTCTTGGATGCGGGTAGCCCAAAATTTAAACTTAGCGAAATAAGCTTAAAAAAAGATGTTAAGAAAATGTTACCAAAAGTGTGTAGGATTAATCATAAAAATACCTTATTTGCGCACTTCGAAACTGTCTAAAGACTGGCTTGACGACATCCTGGATATCTTCTTCAACTATTTCAATGTCATTAAAGGTGTTATCTGCTTTCCCGGGACGCGCCCAACCCAAAATTTCTACCTGGTTTAGTAAGCCCAATCAAAGTTTGATTTAAAAGGTTACAAAAAAAAGGTTCGGATTAAACATGAACATTTTTTTATGTTTGCGCGCTTAAACACTCTCTAAAAAAAATCTGCACGATATTTTTAAGATATTATGCCACTAATCAGATGTAATGAAAGGTTCTTTGGGCGTTTCTTGGATGCGGGTAGCCCAAAATTTAAACTTAGCGAAATAAGCTTAAAAAAAGATGTTAAGAAAATGTTACCAAAAGTGTGTAGGATTAATCATAAAAATACCTTATTTGCGCAGTTCGAAACTGTCTAAAGACTGGCTTGACGACATCCTGGATATCTTCTTCAACTATTTCAATGTCATTAAAGGTGTTTTCTGCTTTTCCGGGACGCGCCCAACCCAAAATTTCTACCTGGTTTAGTAAGCCCAATCAAAGTTTGATTTAAAAGGTTACAAAAAAAAGGTTCGGATTAAACATGAACATTTTTTTATGTTTGCGCGCTTAAAAACTCTCTAAAAAAAATCTGCACGATATTTTTAAGATATTATGCCACTAATCAAATGTAATTAAAGGTTCTTTGGGCGTTTCTTGGATGCGGGTAGCCCAAAAATTTAAACTTAGGGAAATAAGCTTAAAAAAAGATGTTAAGGAAATGTTACCAAAAGTGTGTAGGATTAATCATAAAAATACCTTATTTGCGCACTTCGAAACTGTCTAAAGACTGGCTTGACGACATCCTGGATATATTCTTCAACTATTTCAATGTCATTAAAGGTGTTTTCTGCTTTTCCGGGACGCGCACAACCCAAAATTTCTACCTGGTTTAGTAAGCCCAATCAAAGTTTGATTTAAAAGGTTACAATAAAAAGGTTCGGATTAAACATGAACATTTTTTTATGTTTGCGCGCTTAAAAACTCTCTAAAAAAAAATCTGCACGATATTTTTAAGATATTATGCCACTAATCAAATGTAATTAAAGGTTCTTTGGGCGTTTCTTGGATGCGGGTAGCCCAAAATTTAAACTTAGCGAAATAAGCTTAAAAAAAGATGTTAAGAAAATGTTACCAAAAGTGTGTAGGATTAATCATAAAAATACCTTATTTGCGCACTTCGAAACTGTCTAAAGACTGGCTTGACGACATCCTGGATATCTTCTTCAACTATTTCAATGTCATTAAAGGTGTTTTCTGCTTTTCCGGGACGCGCCCAACCCAAAATTTCTACCTGGTTTAGTAAGCCCAATCAAAGTTTGATTTAAAAGGTTACAAAAAAAAGGTTCGGATTAAACATGAACATTTTTTTATGTTTGCGCGCTTAAAAACTCTCTAAAAAAAATCTGCACGATATTTTTAAGATATTATGCCACTAATCAAATGTAATTAAAGGTTCTTTGGGCGTTTCTTGGATGCGGGTAGCCCAAAATTTAAACTTAGGGTAATAAGCTTAAAAAAAGATGTTAATGAAATGTTACCAAAAGTGTGTAGGATTAATCATAAAAATACCTTATTTGCGCACTTCGAAACTGTCTAAAGACTGGCTTGACCACATCCTGGATATATTCTTCAACTATTTCAATGTCATTAAAGGTGTTTTCTGCTTTTCCGGGACGCGCACAACCCAAAATTTCTACCTGGTTTAGTAAGCCCAATCAAAGTTTGATTTAAAAGGTTACAATAAAAAGGTTCGGATTAAACATGAACATTTTTTTATGTTTGCGCGCTTAAAAACTCTCTAAAAAAAAATCTGCACGATATTTTTAAGATATTATGCCACTAATCAAATGTAATTAAAGGTTCTTTGGGCGTTTCTTGGATGCGGGTAGCCCAAAATTTAAACTTAGCGAAATAAGCTTAAAAAAAGATGTTAAGAAAATGTTACCAAAAGTGTGTAGGATTAATCATAAAAATACCTTATTTGCGCACTTCGAAACTGTCTAAAGACTGGCTTGACGACATCCTGGATATCTTCTTCAACTATTTCAATGTCATTAAAGGTGTTATCTGCTTTCCCGGGACGCGCCCAACCCAAAATTTCTACCTGGTTTAGTAAGCCCAATCAAAGTTTGATTTAAAAGGTTACAAAAAAAAGGTTCGGATTAAACATGAACATTTTTTTATGTTTGCGCGCTTAAACACTCTCTAAAAAAAATCTGCACGATATTTTTAAGATATTATGCCACTAATCAAATGTAATGAAAGGTTCTTTGGGCGTTTCTTGGATGCGGGTAGCCCAAAATTTAAACTTAGCGAAATAAGCTTAAAAAAAGATGTTAAGAAAATGTTACCAAAAGTGTGTAGGATTAATCATAAAAATACCTTATTTGCGCACTTCGAAACTGTCTAAAGACTGGCTTGACGACATCCTGGATATCTTCTTCAACTATTTCAATGTCATTAAAGGTGTTTTCTGCTTTTCCGGGACGCGCCCAACCCAAAATTTCTACCTGGTTTAGTAAGCCCAATCAAAGTTTGATTTAAAAGGTTACAAAAAAAAGGTTCGGATTAAACATGAACATTTTTTTATGTTTGCGCGCTTAAAAACTCTCTAAAAAAAATCTGCACGATATTTTTAAGATATTATGCCACTAATCAAATGTAATTAATGGTTCTTTGGGCGTTTCTTGGATGCGGGTAGCCCAAAAATTTAATCTTAGGGAAATAAGCTTAAAAAAAGATGTTAAGGAAATGTTACCAAAAGTGTGTAGGATTAATCATAAAAATACCTTATTTGCGCACTTCGAAACTGTCTAAAGACTGGCTTGACGACATCCTGGATATATTCTTCAACTATTTCAATGTCATTAAAGGTGTTTTCTGCTTTTCCGGGACGCGCACAACCCAAAATTTCTACCTGGTTTAGTAAGCCCAATCAAAGTTTGATTTAAAAGGTTACAATAAAAAGGTTCGGATTAAACATGAACATTTTTTTATGTTTGCGCGCTTAAAAACTCTCTAAAAAAAAATCTGCACGATATTTTTAAGATATTATGCCACTAATCAAATGTAATTAAAGGTTCTTTGGGCGTTTCTTGGATGCGGGTAGCCCAAAATTTAAACTTAGCGAAATGAGCTTAAAAAAAGATGTTAAGAAAATGTTACCAAAAGTGTGTAGGATTAATCATAAAAATACCTTATTTGCGCACTTCGAAACTGTCTAAAGACTGCCTTGACGACATCCTGGATATCTTCTTCAACTATTTCAATGTCATTAAAGGTGTTATCTGCTTTCCCGGGACGCGCCCAACCCAAAATTTCTACCTGGTTTAGTAAGCCCAATGAAAGTTTGATTTAAAAGGTTACAAAAAAAAGGTTCGGATTAAACATGAACATTTTTTTATGTTTGCGCGCTTAAACACTCTCTAAAAAAAATCTGCACGATATTTTTAAGATATTATGCCACTAATCAAATGTAATGAAAGGTTCTTTGGGCGTTTCTTGGATGCGGGTAGCCCAAAATTTAAACTTAGCGAAATAAGCTTAAAAAAAGATGTTAAGAAAATGTTACCAAAAGTGTGTAGGATTAATCATAAAAATACCTTATTTGCGCACTTCGAAACTGTCTAAAGACTGGCTTGACGACATCCTGGATATCTTCTTCAACTATTTCAATGTCATTAAAGGTGTTTTCTGCTTTTCCGGGACGCGCCCAACCCAAAATTTCTACCTGGTTTAGTAAGCCCAATCAAAGTTTGATTTAAAAGGTTACAAAAAAAAGGTTCGGATTAAACATGAACATATTTTTATGTTTGCGCGCTTAAAAACTCTCTAAAAAAAATCTGCACGATATTTTTAAGATATTATGCCACTAATCAAATGTAATTAAAGGTTCTTTGGGCGTTTCTTGGATGCGGGTAGCCCAAAATTTAAACTTAGGGTAATAAGCTTAAAAAAAGATGTTAATGAAATGTTACCAAAAGTGTGTAGGATTAATCATAAAAATACCTTATTTGCGCACTTCGAAACTGTCTAAAGACTGGCTTGACCACATCCTGGATATATTCTTCAACTATTTCAATGTCATTAAAGGTGTTTTCTGCTTTTCCGGGACGCGCACAACCCAAAATTTCTACCTGGTTTAGTAAGCCCAATCAAAGTTTGATTTAAAAGGTTACAATAAAAAGGTTCGGATTAAACATGAACATTTTTTTATGTTTGCGCGCTTAAAAACTCTCTAAAAAAAAATCTGCACGATATTTTTAAGATATTATGCCACTAATCAAATGTAATTAAAGGTTCTTTGGGCGTTTCTTGGATGCGGGTAGCCCAAAATTTAAACTTAGCGAAATAAGCTTAAAAAAAGATGTTAAGAAAATGTTACCAAAAGTGTGTAGGATTAATCATAAAAATACCTTATTTGCGCACTTCGAAACTGTCTAAAGACTGGCTTGACGACATCCTGGATATCTTCTTCAACTATTTCAATGTCATTAAAGGTGTTATCTGCTTTCCCGGGACGCGCCCAACCCAAAATTTCTACCTGGTTTAGTAAGCCCAATCAAAGTTTGATTTAAAAGGTTACAAAAAAAAGGTTCGGATTAAACATGAACATTTTTTTATGTTTGCGCGCTTAAACACTCTCTAAAAAAAATCTGCACGATATTTTTAAGATATTATGCCACTAATCAAATGTAATGAAAGGTTCTTTGGGCGTTTCTTGGATGCGGGTAGCCCAAAATTTAAACTTAGCGAAATAAGCTTAAAAAAAGATGTTAAGAAAATGTTACCAAAAGTGTGTAGGATTAATCATAAAAATACCTTATTTGCGCAGTTCGAAACTGTCTAAAGACTGGCTTGACGACATCCTGGATATCTTCTTCAACTATTTCAATGTCATTAAAGGTGTTTTCTGCTTTTCCGGGACGCGCCCAACCCAAAATTTCTACCTGGTTTAGTAAGCCCAATCAAAGTTTGATTTAAAAGGTTACAAAAAAAAGGTTCGGATTAAACATGAACATTTTTTTATGTTTGCGCGCTTAAAAACTCTCTAAAAAAAATCTGCACGATATTTTTAAGATATTATGCCACTAATCAAATGTAATTAAAGGTTCTTTGGGCGTTTCTTGGATGCGGGTAGCCCAAAAATTTAAACTTAGGGAAATAAGCTTAAAAAAAGATGTTAAGGAAATGTTACCAAAAGTGTGTAGGATTAATCATAAAAATACCTTATTTGCGCACTTCGAAACTGTCTAAAGACTGGCTTGACGACATCCTGGATATATTCTTCAACTATTTCAATGTCATTAAAGGTGTTTTCTGCTTTTCCGGGACGCGCACAACCCAAAATTTCTACCTGGTTTAGTAAGCCCAATCAAAGTTTGATTTAAAAGGTTACAATAAAAAGGTTCGGATTAAACATGAACATTTTTTTATGTTTGCGCGCTTAAAAACTCTCTAAAAAAAAATCTGCACGATATTTTTAAGATATTATGCCACTAATCAAATGTAATTAAAGGTTCTTTGGGCGTTTCTTGGATGCGGGTAGCCCAAAATTTAAACTTAGCGAAATAAGCTTAAAAAAAGATGTTAAGAAAATGTTACAAAAAGTGTGTAGGATTAATCATAAAAATACCTTATTTGCGCACTTCGAAACTGTCTAAAGACTGGCTTGACGACATCCTGGATATCTTCTTCAACTATTTCAATGTCATTAAAGGTGTTTTCTGCTTTTCCGGGACGCGCCCAACCCAAAATTTCTACCTGGTTTAGTAAGCCCAATCAAAGTTTGATTTAAAAGGTTACAAAAAAAAGGTTCGGATTAAACATGAACATTTTTTTATGTTTGCGCGCTTAAAAACTCTCTAAAAAAAAATCTGCACGATATTTTTAAGATATTATGCCACTAATCAAATGTAATTAAAGGTTCTTTGGGCGTTTCTTGGATGCGGGTAGCCCAAAATTTAAACTTAGCGAAATAAGCTTAAAAAAAGATGTTAAGAAAATGTTACCAAAAGTGTGTAGGATTAATCATAAAAATACCTTATTTGCGCACTTCGAAACTGTCTAAAGACTGGCTTGACGACATCCTGGATATCTTCTTCAACTATTTCAATGTCATTAAAGGTGTTATCTGCTTTCCCGGGACGCGCCCAACCCAAAATTTCTACCTGGTTTAGTAAGCCCAATCAAAGTTTGATTTAAAAGGTTACAAAAAAAAGGTTCGGATTAAACATGAACATTTTTTTATGTTTGCGCGCTTAAACACTCTCTAAAAAAAATCTGCACGATATTTTTAAGATATTATGCCACTAATCAAATGTAATGAAAGGTTCTTTGGGCGTTTCTTGGATGCGGGTAGCCCAAAATTTAAACTTAGCGAAATAAGCTTAAAAAAAGATGTTAAGAAAATGTTACCAAAAGTGTGTAGGATTAATCATAAAAATACCTTATTTGCGCAGTTCGAAACTGTCTAAAGACTGGCTTGACGACATCCTGGATATCTTCTTCAACTATTTCAATGTCATTAAAGGTGTTTTCTGCTTTTCCGGGACGCGCCCAACCCAAAATTTCTACCTGGTTTAGTAAGCCCAATCAAAGTTTGATTTAAAAGGTTACAAAAAAAAGGTTCGGATTAAACATGAACATTTTTTTATGTTTGCGCGCTTAAAAACTCTCTAAAAAAAATCTGCACGATATTTTTAAGATATTATGCCACTAATCAAATGTAATTAATGGTTCTTTGGGCGTTTCTTGGATGCGGGTAGCCCAAAAATTTAATCTTAGGGAAATAAGCTTAAAAAAAGATGTTAAGGAAATGTTACCAAAAGTGTGTAGGATTAATCATAAAAATACCTTATTTGCGCACTTCGAAACTGTCTAAAGACTGGCTTGACGACATCCTGGATATATTCTTCAACTATTTCAATGTCATTAAAGGTGTTTTCTGCTTTTCCGGGACGCGCACAACCCAAAATTTCTACCTGGTTTAGTAAGCCCAATCAAAGTTTGATTTAAAAGGTTACAATAAAAAGGTTCGGATTAAACATGAACATTTTTTTATGTTTGCGCGCTTAAAAACTCTCTAAAAAAAAATCTGCACGATATTTTTAAGATATTATGCCACTAATCAAATGTAATTAAAGGTTCTTTGGGCGTTTCTTGGATGCGGGTAGCCCAAAATTTAAACTTAGCGAAATGAGCTTAAAAAAAGATGTTAAGAAAATGTTACCAAAAGTGTGTAGGATTAATCATAAAAATACCTTATTTGCGCACTTCGAAACTGTCTAAAGACTGCCTTGACGACATCCTGGATATCTTCTTCAACTATTTCAATGTCATTAAAGGTGTTATCTGCTTTCCCGGGACGCGCCCAACCCAAAATTTCTACCTGGTTTAGTAAGCCCAATGAAAGTTTGATTTAAAAGGTTACAAAAAAAAGGTTCGGATTAAACATGAACATTTTTTTATGTTTGCGCGCTTAAACACTCTCTAAAAAAAATCTGCACGATATTTTTAAGATATTATGCCACTAATCAAATGTAATGAAAGGTTCTTTGGGCGTTTCTTGGATGCGGGTAGCCCAAAATTTAAACTTAGCGAAATAAGCTTAAAAAAAGATGTTAAGAAAATGTTACCAAAAGTGTGTAGGATTAATCATAAAAATACCTTATTTGCGCAGTTCGAAACTGTCTAAAGACTGGCTTGACGACATCCTGGATATCTTCTTCAACTATTTCAATGTCATTAAAGGTGTTTTCTGCTTTTCCGGGACGCGCCCAACCCAAAATTTCTACCTGGTTTAGTAAGCCCAATCAAAGTTTGATTTAAAAGGTTACAAAAAAAAGGTTCGGATTAAACATGAACATTTTTTTATGTTTGCGCGCTTAAAAACTCTCTAAAAAAAATCTGCACGATATTTTTAAGATATTATGCCACTAATCAAATGTAATTAAAGGTTCTTTGGGCGTTTCTTGGATGCGGGTAGCCCAAAAATTTAAACTTAGGGAAATAAGCTTAAAAAAAGATGTTAAGGAAATGTTACCAAAAGTGTGTAGGATTAATCATAAAAATACCTTATTTGCGCACTTCGAAACTGTCTAAAGACTGGCTTGACGACATCCTGGATATATTCTTCAACTATTTCAATGTCATTAAAGGTGTTTTCTGCTTTTCCGGGACGCGCACAACCCAAAATTTCTACCTGGTTTAGTAAGCCCAATCAAAGTTTGATTTAAAAGGTTACAATAAAAAGGTTCGGATTAAACATGAACATTTTTTTATGTTTGCGCGCTTAAAAACTCTCTAAAAAAAAATCTGCACGATATTTTTAAGATATTATGCCACTAATCAAATGTAATTAAAGGTTCTTTGGGCGTTTCTTGGATGCGGGAAGCCCAAAATTTAAACTTAGCGAAATAAGCTTAAAAAAAGATGTTAAGAAAATGTTACCAAAAGTGTGTAGGATTAATCATAAAAATACCTTATTTGCGCACTTCGAAACTGTCTAAAGACTGCCTTGACGACATCCTGGATATCTTCTTCAACTATTTCAATGTCATTAAAGGTGTTATCTGCTTTCCCGGGACGCGCCCAACCCAAAATTTCTACCTGGTTTAGTAAGCCCAATGAAAGTTTGATTTAAAAGGTTACAAAAAAAAGGTTCGGATTAAACATGAACATTTTTTTATGTTTGCGCGCTTAAACACTCTCTAAAAAAAATCTGCACGATATTTTTAAGATATTATGCCACTAATCAAATGTAATGAAAGGTTCTTTGGGCGTTTCTTGGATGCGGGTAGCCCAAAATTTAAACTTAGCGAAATAAGCTTAAAAAAAGATGTTAAGAAAATGTTACCAAAAGTGTGTAGGATTAATCATAAAAATACCTTATTTGCGCACTTCGAAACTGTCTAAAGACTGGCTTGACGACATCCTGGATATCTTCTTCAACTATTTCAATGTCATTAAAGGTGTTTTCTGCTTTTCCGGGACGCGCCCAACCCAAAATTTCTACCTGGTTTAGTAAGCCCAATCAAAGTTTGATTTAAAAGGTTACAAAAAAAAGGTTCGGATTAAACATGAACATTTTTTTATGTTTGCGCGCTTAAAAACTCTCTAAAAAAAATCTGCACGATATTTTTAAGATATTATGCCACTAATCAAATGTAATTAAAGGTTCTTTGGGCGTTTCTTGGATGCGGGTAGCCCAAAATTTAAACTTAGGGTAATAAGCTTAAAAAAAGATGTTAATGAAATGTTACCAAAAGTGTGTAGGATTAATCATAAAAATACCTTATTTGCGCACTTCGAAACTGTCTAAAGACTGGCTTGACCACATCCTGGATATATTCTTCAACTATTTCAATGTCATTAAAGGTGTTTTCTGCTTTTCCGGGACGCGCACAACCCAAAATTTCTACCTGGTTTAGTAAGCCCAATCAAAGTTTGATTTAAAAGGTTACAATAAAAAGGTTCGGATTAAACATGAACATTTTTTTATGTTTGCGCGCTTAAAAACTCTCTAAAAAAAAATCTGCACGATATTTTTAAGATATTATGCCACTAATCAAATGTAATTAAAGGTTCTTTGGGCGTTTCTTGGATGCGGGTAGCCCAAAATTTAAACTTAGCGAAATAAGCTTAAAAAAAGATGTTAAGAAAATGTTACCAAAAGTGTGTAGGATTAATCATAAAAATACCTTATTTGCGCACTTCGAAACTGTCTAAAGACTGGCTTGACGACATCCTGGATATCTTCTTCAACTATTTCAATGTCATTAAAGGTGTTATCTGCTTTCCCGGGACGCGCCCAACCCAAAATTTCTACCTGGTTTAGTAAGCCCAAACAAAGTTTGATTTAAAAGGTTACAAAAAAAAGGTTCCGATTAAACATGAACATTTTTTTATGTTTGCGCGCTTAAAAACTCTCTAAAAAAAATCTGCACGATATTTTTAAGATATTATGCCACTAATCAAATGTAATTAAAGGTTCTTTGGGCGTTTCTTGGATGCGGGTAGCCCAAAATTTAAACTTAGCGAAATAAGCTTAAAAAAAGATGTTAAGAAAATGTTACCAAAAGTGTGTAGGATTAATCATAAAAATACCTTATTTGCGCACTTCGAAACTGTCTAAAGACTGGCTTGACGACATCCTGGATATCTTCTTCAACTATTTCAATGTCATTAAAGGTGTTTTCTTCTTTTCCGGGACGCGCCCAACCTAAAATTTCTACCTGGTTTAGTAAGCCCAATCAAAGTTTGATTTAAAAGGTTACAAAAAAAAGGTTCGGATTAAAAATGAACATTTTTTAATGTTTGCGCGCTTAAAAACTCTCTAAAAAAAATCTGCACGATATTTTAAAGATATTATGCCACAAATCAAATGTAATTAAAGGTTCTTTGGGCGTTTCTTGGATGCGGGTAGCCCAAAATTTAAACTTAGCGAAATAAGCTTAAAAAAAGATGTTAAGAAAATGTTATCAAAAGTGTGTAGGATTAATCATAAAAATACCTTATTTGCGCCCTTAGAAACTGTCTAAAGACTGGCTTGACGACATCCTGGATATATTCTTCAACTATTTCAATGTAATTAAAGGTGTTTTCTGCTTTTCCGGGATGCGCCCAACCCAAAATTTCTACCTGGTTTAGTAAGCCCAATCAAAGTTTGATTTAAAAGGTTACAAAAAAAAGGTTCGGATTAAACATGAACATTTTTTTATGTTTGCGCGCTTAAAAACTCTCTAAAAAAAATTTGGACGATATTTTTAAGATATTATGCCACTAATCAAATGTAATTAAAGGTTGTTTGGGCGTTTCTTGGATGCGGGTAGCCCAAAATTTAAATTTAGCGAAATAAGCTTAAAAAAAGATGTTAAGAAAATGTTACCAAAAGTGTGTAGGATTAATCATAAAAATACCTTATTTGCGCACTTCGAAACTGTCTAAAGACTGGCTTGACGACATCCTGGATATCTTCTTCAACTATTTCAATGTCATTAAAGGTGTTTTCTGCTTTTCCGGGACGCGCCCAACCCAAAATTTCTACCTGGTTTAGTAAGCCCAATCAAAGTTTGATTTAAAAGGTTACAAAAAAAAGGTTCGGATTAAACATGAACATTTTTTTATGTTTGCGTGCTTAAAAACTCTCTAAAACAATTCTGCACGATATTTTTAAGATATTATGCCACTAATCAAATGTAATTAAAGGTTCTTTGGGCGTTTCTTGGATGCAGGTAGCCCAAAATTTAAACTTAGCGAAATAAGCTTAAAAAAAGATGTTAAGAAAATGTTACCAAAAGTGTGTAGGATTAATCATAAAAATACCTTATTTGCGCACTTCGAAACTGTCTAAAGACTGGCTTGACGACATCCTGGATATCTTCTTCAACTATTTCAATGTCATTAAAGGTGTTTTCTGCTTTTCCGGGAAGCGCCCAACTCAAAATTTCTACCTGGTTTAGTAAGCCCAATCAAAGTTTGATTTAAAAGGTTACAAAAAAAATGTTCGGATTAAACATGAACATTTTTTTATGTTTGCGCGCTTAAAAACTCTCTAAAAAAAATCTGGACGATATTTTTAAGATATTATGCCACTAATCAAATGTAATTAAAGGTTCTTTGGGCGTTTCTTGGATGCGGGTAGCCCAAAATTTAAACTTAGCGAAATAAGCTTAAAAAAAGATGTTAAGAAAATGTTACCAAAAGTGTGTAGGATTAATCATAAAAATACCTTATTTGCGCACTTCGAAACTGTCTAAAGACTGGCTTGACGACATCCTGGATATCTTCTTCAACTATTTCAATGTCATTAAAGGTGTTTTCTGCTTTTCCGGGACGCGCCCAACCAAAAATTTCTACCTGGTTTAGTAAGCCCAATCAAAGTTTGATTTAAAAGGTTACAAAAAAAAGGTTCCGATTAAACATGAACATTTTTTTATGTTTGCGCGCTTAAAAACTCTCTAAAAAAAATCTGGACGATATTTTTAAGATATTATGCCACTAATCAAATGTAATTAAAGGTTCTTTGGGCGTTTCTTGGATGCGGGTAGCCCAAAATTTAAACTTAGCGAAATAAGCTTAAAAAAAGATGTTAAGAAAATGTTACCAAAAATGTGTAGGATTAATGATAAAAATAGCTTATTTGCGCACTTCGAAACTGTCTAAAGACTGGCTTGACGACATCCTGGATATATTCTTCAACTATTTCAATGTCATTAAAGGTGTTTTCTGCTTTTCCGGGACGCGCCCAACCCAAAATTTCTACCTGGTTTAGTAAGCCCAATCAAAGTTTGATTTAAAAGGTTACAAAAAAAGGTTCGGATTAAACATGAACATTTTTTTATGTTTGCGCGCTTAAAAACTCTCTAAAAAAAATCTGCACGATATTTTTAAGATATTATGCCACTAATCAAATGTAATGAAAGGTTCTTTGGGCGTTTCTTGGATGCGGGTAGCCCAAAATTTAAACTTAGCGAAATAAGCTTAAAAAAAGATGTTAAGAAAATGTTACCAAAAGTGTGTAGGATTAATCATAAAAATACCTTATTTGCGCACTTCGAAACTGTCTAAAGACTGGCTTGACGACATCCTGGATATCTTCTTCAACTATTTCAATGTCATTAAAGGTGTTTTCTGCTTTTCCGGGACGCGCCCAACCCAAAATTTCTACCTGGTTTAGTAAGCCCAATAAAAATTTGATTTAAAAGGTTACAAAAAAAAGGTTCGGATTAAACATGAACATTTTTTTATGTTTGCGCGCTTAAAAACTCTCTAAAAAAAATCTGCACGATATTTTTAAGATATTATGCCACTAATCAAATGTAATTAAAGGTTCTTTGGGCGTTTCTTGGATGCGGGTAGCCCAAAATTTAAACTTAGGGTAATAAGCTTAAAAAAAGATGTTAATGAAATGTTACCAAAAGTGTGTAGGATTAATCATAAAAATACCTTATTTGCGCACTTCGAAACTGTCTAAAGACTGGCTTGACCACATCCTGGATATATTCTTCAACTATTTCAATGTCATTAAAGGTGTTTTCTGCTTTTCCGGGACGCGCACAACCCAAAATTTCTACCTGGTTTAGTAAGCCCAATCAAAGTTTGATTTAAAAGGTTACAATAAAAAGGTTCGGATTAAACATGAACATTTTTTTATGTTTGCGCGCTTAAAAACTCTCTAAAAAAAAATCTGCACGATATTTTTAAGATATTATGCCACTAATCAAATGTAATTAAAGGTTCTTTGGGCGTTTCTTGGATGCGGGTAGCCCAAAATTTAAACTTTGCGAAATAAGCTTAAAAAAAGATGTTAAGAAAATGTTACCAAAAGTGTGTAGGATTAATCATAAAAATACCTTATTTGCGCACTTCGAAACTGTCTAAAGACTGGCTTGACGACATCCTGGATATCTTCTTCAACTATTTCAATGTCATTAAAGGTGTTATCTGCTTTCCCGGGACGCGCCCAACCCAAAATTTCTACCTGGTTTAGTAAGCCCAAACAAAGTTTGATTTAAAAGGTTACAAAAAAAAGGTTCCGATTAAACATGAACATTTTTTTATGTTTGCGCGCTTAAAAACTCTCTAAAAAAAATCTGCACGATATTTTTAAGATATTATGCCACTAATCAAATGTAATTAAAGGTTCTTTGGGCGTTTCTTGGATGCGGGTAGCCCAAAATTTAAACTTAGCGAAATAAGCTTAAAAAAAGATGTTAAGAAAATGTTACCAAAAGTGTGTAGGATTAATCATAAAAATACCTTATTTGCGCACTTCGAAACTGTCTAAAGACTGGCTTGACGACATCCTGGATATCTTCTTCAACTATTTCAATGTCATTAAAGGTGTTTTCTTCTTTTCCGGGACGCGCCCAACCTAAAATTTCTACCTGGTTTAGTAAGCCCAATCAAAGTTTGATTTAAAAGGTTACAAAAAAAAGGTTCGGATTAAAAATGAACATTTTTTAATGTTTGCGCGCTTAAAAACTCTCTAAAAAAAATCTGCACGATATTTTAAAGATATTATGCCACAAATCAAATGTAATTAAAGGTTCTTTGGGCGTTTCTTGGATGCGGGTAGCCCAAAATTTAAACTTAGCGAAATAAGCTTAAAAAAAGATGTTAAGAAAATGTTATCAAAAGTGTGTAGGATTAATCATAAAAATACCTTATTTGCGCCCTTAGAAACTGTCTAAAGACTGGCTTGACGACATCCTGGATATATTCTTCAACTATTTCAATGTAATTAAAGGTGTTTTCTGCTTTTCCGGGATGCGCCCAACCCAAAATTTCTACCTGGTTTAGTAAGCCCAATCAAAGTTTGATTTAAAAGGTTACAAAAAAAAGGTTCGGATTAAACATGAACATTTTTTTATGTTTGCGCGCTTAAAAACTCTCTAAAAAAAATTTGGACGATATTTTTAAGATATTATGCCACTAATCAAATGTAATTAAAGGTTGTTTGGGCGTTTCTTGGATGCGGGTAGCCCAAAATTTAAATTTAGCGAAATAAGCTTAAAAAAAGATGTTAAGAAAATGTTACCAAAAGTGTGTAGGATTAATCATAAAAATACCTTATTTGCGCACTTCGAAACTGTCTAAAGACTGGCTTGACGACATCCTGGATATCTTCTTCAACTATTTCAATGTCATTAAAGGTGTTTTCTGCTTTTCCGGGACGCGCCCAACCCAAAATTTCTACCTGGTTTAGTAAGCCCAATCAAAGTTTGATTTAAAAGGTTACAAAAAAAAGGTTCGGATTAAACATGAACATTTTTTTATGTTTGCGTGCTTAAAAACTCTCTAAAACAATTCTGCACGATATTTTTAAGATATTATGCCACTAATCAAATGTAATTAAAGGTTCTTTGGGCGTTTCTTGGATGCAGGTAGCCCAAAATTTAAACTTAGCGAAATAAGCTTAAAAAAAGATGTTAAGAAAATGTTACCAAAAGTGTGTAGGATTAATCATAAAAATACCTTATTTGCGCACTTCGAAACTGTCTAAAGACTGGCTTGACGACATCCTGGATATCTTCTTCAACTATTTCAATGTCATTAAAGGTGTTTTCTGCTTTTCCGGGACGCGCCCAACCCAAAATTTCTACCTGGTTTAGTAAGCCCAATCAAAGTTTGATTTAAAAGGTTACAAAAAAAAGGTTCCGATTAAACATGAACATTTTTTTATGTTTGCGCGCTTAAAAACTCTCTAAAAAAAATCTGGACGATATTTTTAAGATATTATGCCACTAATCAAATGTAATTAAAGGTTCTTTGGGCGTTTCTTGGATGCGGGTAGCCCAAAATTTAAACTTAGCGAAATAAGCTTAAAAAAAGATGTTAAGAAAATGTTACCAAAAATGTGTAGGATTAATGATAAAAATAGCTTATTTGCGCACTTCGAAACTGTCTAAAGACTGGCTTGACGACATCCTGGATATCTTCTTCAACTATTTCAATGTCATTAAAGGTGTTTTCTGCTTTTCCGGGACGCGCCCAACCCAAAATTTCTACCTGGTTTAGTAAGCCCAATCAAAGTTTGATTTAAAAGGTTACAAAAAAAAGGTTCCGATTAAACATGAACATTTTTTTATGTTTGCGCGCTTAAAAACTCTCTAAAAAAAATCTGGACGATATTTTTAAGATATTATGCCACTAATCAAATGTAATTAAAGGTTCTTTGGGCGTTTCTTGGATGCGGGTAGCCCAAAATTTAAACTTAGCGAAATAAGCTTAAAAAAAGATGTTAAGAAAATGTTACCAAAAATGTGTAGGATTAATGATAAAAATAGCTTATTTGCGCACTTCGAAACTGTCTAAAGACTGGCTTGACGACATCCTGGATATATTCTTCAACTATTTCAATGTCATTAAAGGTGTTTTCTGCTTTTCCGGGACGCGCCCAACCCAAAATTTCTACCTGGTTTAGTAAGCCCAATCAAAGTTTGATTTAAAAGGTTACAAAAAAAGGTTCGGATTAAACATGAACATTTTTTTATGTTTGCGCGCTTAAAAACTCTCTAAAAAAAATCTGCACGATATTTTTAAGATATTATGCCACTAATCAAATGTAATTAAAGGTTCTTTGGGCGTTTCTTGGATGCGGGTAGCCCAAAATTTAAACTTAGCGAAATAAGCTTAAAAAAAGATGTTAAGAAAATGTTACCAAAAGTGTGTAGGATTAATCATAAAAATACCTTATTTGCGCACTTCGAAACTGTCTAAAGACTGGCTTGACGACATCCTGGATATATTCTTCAACTATTTCAATGTAATTAAAGGTGTTTTCTGCTTTTCCGGGATGCGCCCAG
The DNA here is from genome assembly GCF_958299795.1 of Porites lutea. NCBI lineage: Eukaryota > Metazoa > Cnidaria > Anthozoa > Scleractinia > Poritidae > Porites > Porites lutea. The sequence goes on along the minus strand of NC_133202.1, from coordinate 69,116 downwards.
CCTAAAATTTCTTCCTGGTTTAGTAAGCCCAATCAAAGTTTGATTTAAAAGGTTACAAAAAAAAGGTTCGGATTAAACATGAACATTTTTTTATGTTTGCGAGCTTAAAAACTCTCTAAAAAAAATCTGGACGATATTTTTAAGATATTATGCCACTAATCAAATGTAATTAAAGGTTCTTTGGGCGTTTCTTGGATGCGGGTAGCCCAAAATTTAACTTTAGCGAAATGAGCTTAAAAAAAGATGTTAAGAAATTGTTACCAAAAGTGTGTAGGATTAATCATAAAAATAGCTTATTTGCGCACTTCGAAACTGTCTAAAGACTGGCTTGACGACATGCTGGATGTCTTCTTTAACTATTTCAATTTCATTAAAGGCGTTTTCTGCTTTTCCTGGACGCGCCCAACCCAAAATTTCTACCTGGTTTAGTAAGCCCAAACAAAGTTTGATTTAAAAGGTTACAAAAAAAAGGTTCGGATTAAACATAAATATTTTTTTATGTTTGCGCGCTTAAAACCTCTCTAAAAGAAATCTGCACGATATTTTTAAGATATTATGCCACTAATCAAATGTAATTAAAGGTTCTTTGGGCGTTTCTTGGATGCGGGTAGCCCAAAATTCAAACTTAGCGAAATAAGCTTAAAAAAAGATGTTAAGAAAATGTTACCAAAAGAGTGTAGGATTAATCATAAAAATACCTTATTTGCGCACTTCGAAACTGTCTAAAGACAGGCTTGAGGACATCCTAGATATCTTCTTCAACTATTTCAATGTCATTAAAGGTGTTTTCTGCTTTTCCGGGACGCGCCCAACCCAAAATTTCTACCTGGTTTAGTAAGCCCAATCAAAGTTTGATTTAAAAGGTTACAAAAAAAAGGTTCGGGTTAAACATGAACATTTTTTTATGTTTGCGCGCTTAAAAACTCTCTAAAACAATTCTGGACGATATTTTTAAGATATTATGCCACTAATCAAATGTAATTAAAGGTTCTTTGGGCGTTTCTTGGATGCGGGTAGCCCAAAATTTAAACTTAGCCAAATAAGCTTAAAAAAAGATGTTAAGAAAATGTTACCAAAAGTGTGTAGGATTAATCATAAAAATACCTTATTTGCGCACTTCGAAACTGTCTAAAGACTGGCTTGACGACATCCTGGATATCTTCTTCAACTATTTCAATGTCATTAAAGGTGTTATCTGCTTTCCCGGGACGCGCCCAACCCAAAATTTCTACCTGGTTTAGTAAGCCCAATGAAAGTTTGATTTAAAAGGTTACAAAAAAAAGGTTCGGATTAAACATGAACATTTTTTTATGTTTGCGCGCTTAAACACTCTCTAAAAAAAATCTGCACGATATTTTTAAGATATTATGCCACTAATCAAATGTAATGAAAGGTTCTTTGGGCGTTTCTTGGATGCGGGTAGCCCAAAATTTAAACTTAGCGAAATAAGCTTAAAAAAAGATGTTAAGAAAATGTTACCAAAAGTGTGTAGGATTAATCATAAAAATACCTTATTTGCGCACTTCGAAACTGTCTAAAGACTGGCTTGACGAAATCCTGGATATCTTCTTCAACTATTTCAATGTCATTAAAGGTGTTTTCTGCTTTTCCGGGACGCGCCCAACCCAAAATTTCTACCTGGTTTAGTAAGCCCAATCAAAGTTTGATTTAAAAGGTTACAAAAAAAAGGTTCGGATTAAACATGAACATTTTTTTATGTTTGCGCGCTTAAAAACTCTCTAAAAAAAATCTGCACGATATTTTTAAGATATTATGCCACTAATCAAATGTAATTAAAGGTTCTTTGGGCGTTTCTTGGATGCGGGTAGCCCAAAATTTAAACTTAGGGTAATAAGCTTAAAAAAAGATGTTAATGAAATGTTACCAAAAGTGTGTAGGATTAATCATAAAAATACCTTATTTGCGCACTTCGAAACTGTCTAAAGACTGGCTTGACGACATCCTGGATATATTCTTCAACTATTTCAATGTCATTAAAGGTGTTTTCTGCTTTTCCGGGACGCGCACAACCCAAAATTTCTACCTGGTTTAGTAAGCCCAATCAAAGTTTGATTTAAAAGGTTACAATAAAAAGGTTCGGATTAAACATGAACATTTTTTTATGTTTGCGCGCTTAAAAACTCTCTAAAAAAAAATCTGCACGATATTTTTAAGATATTATGCCACTAATCAAATGTAATTAAAGGTTCTTTGGGCGTTTCTTGGATGCGGGTAGCCCAAAATTTAAACTTAGCGAAATAAGCTTAAAAAAAGATGTTAAGAAAATGTTACCAAAAGTGTGTAGGATTAATCATAAAAATACCTTATTTGCGCACTTCGAAACTGTCTAAAGACTGGCTTGACGACATCCTGGATATCTTCTTCAACTATTTCAATGTCATTAAAGGTGTTTTCTGCTTTTCCGGGACGCGCACAACCCAAAATTTCTACCTGGTTTAGTAAGCCCAATCAAAGTTTGATTTAAAAGGTTACAAAAAAAAGGTTCGGATTAAACATGAACATTTTTTTATGTTTGCGCGCTTAAAAACTCTCTAAATAAAATCTGGACGATATTTTTAAGATATTATGCCACTAATCAAGCGTAATTAAAGGTTTTTTGGGCGTTTCTTGGATGCGGGTAGCCCAAAATTTAAACTTAGGGAAATAAGCTTAAAAAAAGATGTTAAGCAAATGTTACCAAAAGTGTGTAGGATTAATCATAAAAATACCTTATTTGCGCACTTCGAAACTGTCTAAAGACTGCCTTGACGACATCCTGGATATCTTCTTCAACTATTTCAATGTCATTAAAGGTGTTATCTGCTTTCCCGGGACGCGCCCAACCCAAAATTTCTACCTGGTTTAGTAAGCCCAAACAAAGTTTGATTTAAAAGGTTGCAAAAAAAAGGTTCGGATTAAACATGAACATTTTTTTATGTTTGCGCGCTTAAACACTCTCTAAAAAAAATCTGCACGATATTTTTAAGATATTATGCCACTAACCAAATGTAATTAAAGGTTCTTTGGGCGTTTCTTGGATGCGGGTAGCCCAAAATTTAAACTTAGCGAAATAAGCTTAAAAAAAGATGTTAAGAAAATGTTACCAAAAGTGTGTAGGATTAATCATAAAAATACCTTATTTGCGCACTTCGAAACTGTCTAAAGACTGGCTTGACGACATCCTGGATATCTTCTTCAACTATTTCAATGTCATTAAAGGTGTTTTCTGCTTTTCCGGGACTCGCCCAACCTAAAATTTCTACCTGGTTTAGTAAGCCCAATCAAAGTTTGATTTAAAAGGTTACAAAAAAAAGGTTCGGATTAAAAATGAACATTTTTTAATGTTTGCGCGCTTAAAAACTCTCTAAAAAAAATCTGCACGATATTTTAAAGATATTATGCCACAAATCAAATGTAATTAAAGGTTCTTTGGGCGTTTCTTGGATGCGGGTAGCCCAAAATTTAAACTTAGCGAAATAAGCTTAAAAAAAGATGTTAAGAAAATGTTATCAAAAGTGTGTAGGATTAATCATAAAAATACCTTATTTGCGCCCTTAGAAACTGTCTAAAGACTGGCTTGACGACATCCTGGATATATTCTTCAACTATTTCAATGTAATTAAAGGTGTTTTCTGCTTTTCCGGGATGCGCCCAACCCAAAATTTCTACCTGGTTTAGTAAGCCCAATCAAAGTTTGATTTAAAAGGTTACAAAAAAAAGGTTCGGATTAAACATGAACATTTTTTTATGTTTGCGCGCTTAAAAACTCTCTAAAAAAAATTTGGACGATATTTTTAAGATATTATGCCACTAATCAAATGTAATTAAAGGTTCTTTGGGCGTTTCTTGGATGCGGGTAGCCCAAAATTTAAATTTAGCGAAATAAGCTTAAAAAAAGATGTTAAGAAAATGTTACCAAAAGTGTGTAGGATTAATCATAAAAATACCTTATTTGCGCACTTCGAAACTGTCTAAAGACTGGCTTGACGACATCCTGGATATCTTCTTCAACTATTTCAATGTCATTAAAGGTGTTTTCTGCTTTTCCGGGACGCGCCCAACCCAAAATTTCTACCTGGTTTAGTAAGCCCAATCAAAGTTTGATTTAAAAGGTTACAAAAAAAAGGTTCGGATTAAACATGAACATTTTTTTATGTTTGCGTGCTTAAAAACTCTCTAAAACAATTCTGGACGATATTTTTAAGATATTATGCCACTAATCAAATGTAATTAAAGGTTCTTTGGGCGTTTCTTGGATGCAGGTAGCCCAAAATTTAAACTTAGCGAAATAAGCTTAAAAAAAGATGTTAAGAAAATGTTACCAAAAGTGTGTAGGATTAATCATAAAAATACCTTATTTGCGCACTTCGAAACTGTCTAAAGACTGGCTTGACGACATCCTGGATATCTTCTTCAACTATTTCAATGTCATTAAAGGTGTTTTCTGCTTTTCCGGGAAGCGCCCAACTCAAAATTTCTACCTGGTTTAGTAAGCCCAATCAAAGTTTGATTTAAAAGGTTACAAAAAAAATGTTCGGATTAAACATGAACATTTTTTTATGTTTGCGCGCTTAAAAACTCTCTAAAAAAAATCTGCACGATATTTTTAAGATATTATGCCACTAATCAAATGTAATTAAAGGTTCTTTGGGCGTTTCTTGGATGCGGGTAGCCCAAAATTTAAACTTAGCCAAATAAGCTTAAAAAAAGATGTTAAGAAAATGTTACCAAAAGTGTGTAGGATTAATCATAAAAATACCTTATTTGCGCACTTCGAAACTGTCTAAAGACTGGCTTGACGACATCCTGGATATCTTCTTCAACTATTTCAATGTCATTAAAGGTGTTTTCTGCTTTTCCGGGACGCGCCCAACCCAAAATTTCTACCTGGTTTAGTAAGCCCAATCAAAGTTTGATTTAAAAGGTTACAAAAAAAAGGTTCCGATTAAACATGAACATTTTTTTATGTTTGCGCGCTTAAAAACTCTCTAAAAAAAATCTGGACGATATTTTTAAGATATTATGCCACTAATCAAATGTAATTAAAGGTTCTTTGGGCGTTTCTTGGATGCGGGTAGCCCAAAATTTAAACTTAGCGAATTAAGCTTAAAAAAAGATGTTAAGAAAATGTTACCAAAAATGTGTAGGATTAATGATAAAAATAGCTTATTTGCGCACTTCGAAACTGTCTAAAGACTGGCTTGACGACATCCTGGATATATTCTTCAACTATTTCAATGTCATTAAAGGTGTTTTCTGCTTTTCCGGGATGCGCCCAACCCAAAATTTCTACCTGGTTTAGTAAGCCCAATCAAAGTTTGATTTAAAAGGTTACAAAAAAAGGTTCGGATTAAACATGAACATTTTTTTATGTTTGCGCGCTTAAAAACTCTGTAAAAAAAATCTGCACGATATTTTAAAGATATTATGCCACTAATCAAATGTAATTAAAGGTTCTTTGGGCGTTTCTTGGATGCGGGTAGCCCAAAATTTAAACTTAGCGAAATAAGCTTAAAAAAAGATGTTAAGAAAATGTTACCAAAAGTGTGTAGGATTAATCATAAAAATACCTTATTTGCGCACTTCGAAACTGTCTAAAGACTGGCTTGACGACATCCTGGATATATTCTTCAACTATTTCAATGTAATTAAAGGTGTTTTCTGCTTTTCCGGGATGCGCCCAGCCTAAAATTTCTTCCTGGTTTAGTAAGCCCAATCAAAGTTTGATTTAAAAGGTTACAAAAAAAAGGTTCGGATTAAACATGAACATTTTTTTATGTTTGCGAGCTTAAAAACTCTCTAAAAAAAATCTGGACGATATTTTTAAGATATTATGCCACTAATCAAATGTAATTAAAGGTTCTTTGGGCGTTTCTTGGATGCGGGTAGCCCAAAATTTAACTTTAGCGAAATGAGCTTAAAAAAAGATGTTAAGAAATTGTTACCAAAAGTGTGTAGGATTAATCATAAAAATAGCTTATTTGCGCACTTCGAAACTGTCTAAAGACTGGCTTGACGACATGCTGGATGTCTTCTTTAACTATTTCAATTTCATTAAAGGCGTTTTCTGCTTTTCCTGGACGCGCCCAACCCAAAATTTCTACCTGGTTTAGTAAGCCCAAACAAAGTTTGATTTAAAAGGTTACAAAAAAAAGGTTCGGATTAAACATAAATATTTTTTTATGTTTGCGCGCTTAAAACCTCTCTAAAAGAAATCTGCACGATATTTTTAAGATATTATGCCACTAATCAAATGTAATTAAAGGTTCTTTGGGCGTTTCTTGGATGCGGGTAGCCCAAAATTTAAACTTAGCGAAATAAGCTTAAAAAAAGATGTTAAGAAAATGTTACCAAAAGAGTGTAGGATTAATCATAAAAATACCTTATTTGCGCACTTCGAAACTGTCTAAAGACAGGCTTGAGGACATCCTAGATATCTTCTTCAACTATTTCAATGTCATTAAAGGTGTTTTCTGCTTTTCCGGGACGCGCCCAACCCAAAATTTCTACCTGGTTTAGTAAGCCCAATCAAAGTTTGATTTAAAAGGTTACAAAAAAAAGGTTCGCGTTAAACATGAACATTTTTTTATGTTTGCGCGCTTAAAAACTCTCTAAAACAATTCTGGACGATATTTTTAAGATATTATGCCACTAATCAAATGTAATTAAAGGTTCTTTGGGCGTTTCTTGGATGCGGGTAGCCCAAAATTTAAACTTAGCCAAATAAGCTTAAAAAAAGATGTTAAGAAAATGTTACCAAAAGTGTGTAGGATTAATCATAAAAATACCTTATTTGCGCACTTCGAAACTGTCTAAAGACTGGCTTGACGACATCCTGGATATCTTCTTCAACTATTTCAATGTCATTAAAGGTGTTATCTGCTTTCCCGGGACGCGCCCAACCCAAAATTTCTACCTGGTTTAGTAAGCCCAATGAAAGTTTGATTTAAAAGGTTACAAAAAAAAGGTTCGGATTAAACATGAACATTTTTTTATGTTTGCGCGCTTAAACACTCTCTAAAAAAAATCTGCACGATATTTTTAAGATATTATGCCACTAATCAAATGTAATGAAAGGTTCTTTGGGCGTTTCTTGGATGCGGGTAGCCCAAAATTTAAACTTAGCGAAATAAGCTTAAAAAAAGATGTTAAGAAAATGTTACCAAAAGTGTGTAGGATTAATCATAAAAATACCTTATTTGCGCACTTCGAAACTGTCTAAAGACTGGCTTGACGAAATCCTGGATATCTTCTTCAACTATTTCAATGTCATTAAAGGTGTTTTCTGCTTTTCCGGGACGCGCCCAACCCAAAATTTCTACCTGGTTTAGTAAGCCCAATCAAAGTTTGATTTAAAAGGTTACAAAAAAAAGGTTCGGATTAAACATGAACATTTTTTTATGTTTGCGCGCTTAAAAACTCTCTAAAAAAAATCTGCACGATATTTTTAAGATATTATGCCACTAATCAAATGTAATTAAAGGTTCTTTGGGCGTTTCTTGGATGCGGGTAGCCCAAAATTTAAACTTAGGGTAATAAGCTTAAAAAAAGATGTTAATGAAATGTTACCAAAAGTGTGTAGGATTAATCATAAAAATACCTTATTTGCGCACTTCGAAACTGTCTAAAGACTGGCTTGACCACATCCTGGATATATTCTTCAACTATTTCAATGTCATTAAAGGTGTTTTCTGCTTTTCCGGGACGCGCACAACCCAAAATTTCTACCTGGTTTAGTAAGCCCAATCAAAGTTTGATTTAAAAGGTTACAATAAAAAGGTTCGGATTAAACATGAACATTTTTTTATGTTTGCGCGCTTAAAAACTCTCTAAAAAAAAATCTGCACGATATTTTTAAGATATTATGCCACTAATCAAATGTAATTAAAGGTTCTTTGGGCGTTTCTTGGATGCGGGTAGCCCAAAATTTAAATTTAGCGAAATAAGCTTAAAAAAAGATGTTAAGAAAATGTTACCAAAAGTGTGTAGGATTAATCATAAAAATACCTTATTTGCGCACTTCGAAACTGTCTAAAGACTGGCTTGACGACATCCTGGATATCTTCTTCAACTATTTCAATGTCATTAAAGGTGTTTTCTGCTTTTCCGGGAAGCGCCCAACTCAAAATTTCTACCTGGTTTAGTAAGCCCAATCAAAGTTTGATTTAAAAGGTTACAAAAAAAATGTTCGGATTAAACATGAACATTTTTTTATGTTTGCGCGCTTAAAAACTCTCTAAAAAAAATCTGGACGATATTTTTAAGATATTATGCCACTAATCAAATGTAATTAAAGGTTCTTTGGGCGTTTCTTGGATGCGGGTAGCCCAAAATTTAAACTTAGCGAAATAAGCTTAAAAAAAGATGTTAAGAAAATGTTACCAAAAGTGTGTAGGATTAATCATAAAAATACCTTATTTGCGCACTTCGAAACTGTCTAAAGACTGGCTTGACGACATCCTGGATATCTTCTTCAACTATTTCAATGTCATTAAAGGTGTTTTCTGCTTTTCCGGGACGCGCCCAACCCAAAATTTCTACCTGGTTTAGTAAGCCCAATGAAAGTTTGATTTAAAAGGTTACAAAAAAAAGGTTCCGATTAAACATGAACATTTTTTTATGTTTGCGCGCTTAAAAACTCTCTAAAAAAAATCTGGACGATATTTTTAAGATATTATGCCACTAATCAAATGTAATTAAAGGTTCTTTGGGCGTTTCTTGGATGCGGGTAGCCCAAAATTTAAACTTAGCGAAATAAGCTTAAAAAAAGATGTTAAGAAAATGTTACCAAAAATGTGTAGGATTAATGATAAAAATAGCTTATTTGCGCACTTCGAAACTGTCTAAAGACTGGCTTGACGACATCCTGGATATATTCTTCAACTATTTCAATGTAATTAAAGGTGTTTTCTGCTTTTCCGGGATGCGCCCAGCCTAAAATTTCTTCCTGGTTTAGTAAGCCCAATCAAAGTTTGATTTAAAAGGTTACAAAAAAAAGGTTCGGATTAAACATGAACATTTTTTTATGTTTGCGAGCTTAAAAACTCTCTAAAAAAAATCTGGACGATATTTTTAAGATATTATGCCACTAATCAAATGTAATTAAAGGTTCTTTGGGCGTTTCTTGGATGCGGGTAGCCCAAAATTTAACTTTAGCGAAATGAGCTTAAAAAAAGATGTTAAGAAATTGTTACCAAAAGTGTGTAGGATTAATCATAAAAATAGCTTATTTGCGCACTTCGAAACTGTCTAAAGACTGGCTTGACGACATGCTGGATGTCTTCTTTAACTATTTCAATTTCATTAAAGGCGTTTTCTGCTTTTCCTGGACGCGCCCAACCCAAAATTTCTACCTGGTTTAGTAAGCCCAAACAAAGTTTGATTTAAAAGGTTACAAAAAAAAGGTTCGGATTAAACATAAATATTTTTTTATGTTTGCGCGCTTAAAACCTCTCTAAAAGAAATCTGCACGATATTTTTAAGATATTATGCCACTAATCAAATGTAATTAAAGGTTCTTTGGGCGTTTCTTGGATGCGGGTAGCCCAAAATTTAAACTTAGCGAAATAAGCTTAAAAAAAGATGTTAAGAAAATGTTACCAAAAGAGTGTAGGATTAATCATAAAAATACCTTATTTGCGCACTTCGAAACTGTCTAAAGACAGGCTTGAGGACATCCTAGATATCTTCTTCAACTATTTCAATGTCATTAAAGGTGTTTTCTGCTTTTCCGGGACGCGCCCAACCCAAAATTTCTACCTGGTTTAGTAAGCCCAATCAAAGTTTGATTTAAAAGGTTACAAAAAAAAGGTTCGGGTTAAACATGAACATTTTTTTATGTTTGCGCGCTTAAAAACTCTCTAAAACAATTCTGGACGATATTTTTAAGATATTATGCCACTAATCAAATGTAATTAAAGGTTCTTTGGGCGTTTCTTGGATGCGGGTAGCCCAAAATTTAAACTTAGCCAAATAAGCTTAAAAAAAGATGTTAAGAAAATGTTACCAAAAGTGTGTAGGATTAATCATAAAAATACCTTATTTGCGCACTTCGAAACTGTCTAAAGACTGGCTTGACGACATCCTGGATATATTCTTCAACTATTTCAATGTAATTAAAGGTGTTTTCTGCTTTTCCTGGATGCGCCCAACCCAAAATTTCTACCTGGTTTAGTAAGCCTAATCAAAGTTTCATTTAAAAGGTTACAAAAAAAAGGTTCGGATTAAACATGAACATTTTTTTATGTTTGCGCGCTTAAAAACTCTCTAAAAAAAATCTGCACGATATTTTTAAGATATTATGCCACTAATAAAATGTAATAAAAGGTTCTTTGGGCGTTTCTTGGATGCGGGTAGCCCAAAATTTAAACTTATCGAAATAAGCTTAAAAAAAGATGTTAAGAAAATGTTACCAAAAGTGTGTAGGATTAATCATAAAAATACCTTATTTGCGCACTTCGAAACTGTCTAAAGACTGGCTTGACGACATCCTGGATATATTCTACAACTATTTCAATGTAATTAAAGGTGTTTTCTGCTTTTCCGGGATGCGCCCAACCCAAAATTTCTACCTGGTTTAGTAAGCCCAATCAAAGTTTGATTTAAAAGGTTACAAAAAAAAGGTTCGGATTAAACATGAACATTTTTTTATGTTTGCGCGCTTAAAAACTCTCTAAAAAAAATCTGCACGATATTTTTAAGATATTATGCCACTAATCAAATGTAATTAAAGGTTCTTTGGGCGTTTCTTGGATGCGGGTAGCCCAAAATTTAAACTTAGCGAAATAAGCTTAAAAAAAGATGTTAAGAAAATGTTACCAAAAGTGTGTAGGATTAATCATAAAAATACCTTATTTGCGCACTTCGAAACTGTCTAAAGACTGGCTTGACGACATCCTGGATATCTTCTTCAACTATTTCAATGTCATTAAAGGTGTTTCTGCTTTTCCGGGATGCGCCCCACTCAAAATTTCTACCTGGTTTAGTAAGACCAATCAAAGTTTGATTTAAAAGGTTACAAAAAAAAGGTTCGGACTAAACATCAACATTTTTTTCTGTTTGCGCGCTTAAAAACTCTCTAAAACAATTCTGCACGATATTTTTAAGATATTATGCCACTAATCAAATGTAATTAAAGGTTCTTTGGGCGTTTCTTGGATGCGGGTAGCCCAAAATTTAAACTTAGCGAAATAAGCTTAAAAAAAGATGTTAAGAAAATGTTACCAAAAGTGTGTAGCATTAATCATAAAAATACCTTCTTTGCGCACTTCGAAACTGTCTGAAGACTGGCTGGACGACATCCTGGATATCTTCTTCAACTATTTCAATGTCATTAAAGGTGTTTTCTGCTTTTCCGGGACGCGCCCAACCCAAAATTTCTACCTGGTTTAATAAGCCCAATCAAAGTTTGATTTAAAAGGTTACAAAAAAAGCTTCGGATTAAACGTGAACATTTTTTTATGTTTTCGCGCTTAAAAACTCTCTAAAAAAAATCTGGACGATATTTTTAAGATATTATGCCACTAATCAAATGTAATTAAAGGTTCTTTGGGCGTTTCTTGGATGCGGGTAGCCCAAAATTTAAACTTAGCCAAATAAGCTTAAAAAAAGATGTTAAGAAAATGTTACCAAAAGTGTGTAGGATTAATCATAAAAATACCTTATTTGCGCACTTCGAAACTGTCTAAAGACTGGCTTGACGACATCCTGCATATCTTCTTCAACTATTTCAATGTCATTAAAGGTGTTTTCCGCTTTTCCGGGATGCGGCCAACCCAAATTTCTACCTGGTTTAGTAAGCCCAATCAAAGTTTGATTTAAAAGGTTACAAAAAAAGCTTCGGATTAAACATGAACATTTTTTTATGTTTGCGCGCTTAAAAACTCTCTAAAAAGAATCTGGACCATATTTTTAAGATATTACGCCACTAATCAAATGTAATTAAAGGTTCTTTGGGCGTTTCTTGCATGCGGGTAGCCCAAAATTTAAACTTAGCCAAATAAGCTTAAAAAAAGATGTTAAGAAAATGTTACCAAAAGTGTGTAGGATTAATCATAAAAATACCTTATTTGCGCACTTCGAAACTGTCTAAAGACTGGCTTGACGACATCCTGGATATATTCTTCAACTATTTCAATGTAATTAAAGGTGTTTTCTGCTTTTCCTGGATGCGCCCAACCCAAAATTTCTACCTGGTTTAGTAAGCCCAATCAAAGTTTGATTTAAAAGGTTACAAAGAAAAGGTTCGGATTAAACATCAACATTTTTTTATGTTTGCGCGCTTAAAAACTCTCTAAAAAAAATCTGCACGATATTTTTAAGATATTATGCCACTAATCAAATGTAATTAAAGGTTCTTTGGGCGTTTCTTGGATGCGGGTAGCCCAAAATTTAAACTTAGCGAAATAAGCTTAAAAAAAGATGTTAAGAAAATGTTACCAAAAGTGTGTAGGATTAATCATAAAAATACCTTATTTGCGCACTTCGAAACTGTCTAAAGACTGGCTTGACGACATCCTGGATATCTTCTTCAACTATTTCAATGTCATTAAAGGTGTTTTCTGCTTTTCCGGGACGCGCCCAACCCAAAATTTCTACCTGGTTTAGTAAGCCCAATCAAAGTTTGATTTAAAAGGTTACAAAAAAAAGGTTCGGATTAAACATGAACATTTTTTTATGTTTGCGCGCTTAAAAACTCTCTAAAAAAAATCTGCACGATATTTTTAAGATATTATGCCACTAATCAAATGTAATTAAAGGTTCTTTGGGCGTTTCTTGGATGCGGGTAGCCCAAAATTTAAACTTAGCGAAATAAGCTTAAAAAAAGATGTTAAGAAAATGTTACCTAAAATGTGTAGGATTAATGATAAAAATACCTTATTTGCGCACTTCGAAACTGTCTAAAGACTGGCTTGACGACATCCTGGATGTCTTCTTTAACTATTTCAATGTCATTAAAGGTGTTTTCTGCTTTTCCGGGACGCGCCTAACCCAAAATTTCTACCTGGTTTAGTAAGCCCAATCAAAGTTAATTTAAAAGGTTACAAAAAAAAGGTTCGGATTAAACATGAACATTTTTTTATGTTTGCGCGCTTAAAAACTCTCTAAAACAATTCTGGACGATATTTTTAAGATATTATGCCACTAATCAAATGTAATTAAAGGTTCTTTGGGCGTTTCTTGGATGCGGGTAGCCCAAAATTTAAACTTAGCCAAATAAGCTTAAAAAAAGATGTTAAGAAAATGTTACCAAAAGTGTGTAGGATTAATCATAAAAATACCTTATTTGCGCACTTCGAAAATGTCTAAAGACTGGCTTGACGACATCCTGGATATATTCTTCAACTATTTCAATGTAATGAAAGGTGTTTTCTGCTTTTCCTGGATGCGCCCAACCCAAAATTTCTACCTGGTTTAGTAAGCCCAATCAAAGTTTGATTTAAAAGGTTACAAAAAAAAGGTTCCGATTAAACATGAACATTTTTTTATGTTTGCGCGCTTAAAAACTCTCTAAAAAAAATCTGCACGATATTTTTAAGATATTATGCCACTAATCAAATGTAATTAAAGGTTCTTTGGGCGTTTCTTGGATGCGGGTAGCCCAAAATTTAAACTTAGCCAAATAAGCTTAAAAAAAGATGTTAAGAAAATGTTACCAAAAGTGTGTAGGATTAATCATAAAAATACCTTATTTGCGCACTTCGAAACTGTCTAAAGACTGGCTTGACGACATCCTGGATATCTTCTTCAACTATTTCAATGTCATTAAAGGTGTTTTCTGCTTTTCCGGGACGCGCCCAACCCAAAATTTCTACCTGGTTTAGTAAGCCCAATCAAAGTTTGATTTAAAAGGTTACAAAAAAAAGGTTCGGATTAAACATGAACATTTTTTTATGTTTGCGCGCTTAAAAACTCTCTAAAAAAAATCTGCACGATATTTTTAAGATATTATGCCACTAATCAAATGTAATTAAAGGTTCTTTGGGCGTTTCTTGGATGCGGGTAGCCCAAAATTTAAACTTAGCGAAATAAGCTTAAAAAAAGATGTTAAGAAAATGTTACCAAAAATGTGTAGGATTAATGATAAAAATAGCTTATTTGCGCACTTCGAAACTGTCTAAAGACTGGCTTGACGACATCCTGGATATATTCTTCAACTATTTCAATGTCATTAAAGGTGTTTTCTGCTTTTCCGGGATTCGCCCAACCCAAAATTTCTACCTGGTTTAGTAAGCCCAATCAAAGTTTGATTTAAAAGGTTACAAAAAAAGGTTCGGATTAAACATGAACATTTTTTTTTGTTTGCGCGCTTAAAAACTCTCTAAAAAAAATCTGCACGATATTTTTAAGATATTATGCCACTAATCAAATGTAATTAAAGGTTCTTTGGGCGTTTCTTGGATGCGGGTAGCCCAAAATTTAAACTTAGCGAAATAAGCTTAAAAAAAGATGTTAAGAAAATGTTACCAAAAGTGTGTAGGATTAATCATAAAAATACCTTATTTGCGCACTTCGAAACTGTCTAAAGACTGGCTTGACGACATCCTGGATATATTCTTCAACTATTTCAATGTCATTAAAGGTGTTTTCTGCTTTTCCGGGATGCGCCCAGCGTAAAATTTCTTCCTGGTTTAGTAAGCCCAATCAAAGTTTGATTTAAAAGGTTACAAAAAAAAGGTTCGGATTAAACATGAACATTTTTTTATGTTTGCGAGCTTAAAAACTCTCTAAAAAAAATCTGCACGATATTTTTAAGATATTATGCCACTAATCAAATGTAATTAAAGGTTCTTTGGGCGTTTCTTGGATGCGGGTAGCCCAAAATTTAACTTTAGCGAAATGAGCTTAAAAAAAGATGTTAAGAAATTGTTACCAAAAGTGTGTAGGATTAATCATAAAAATAGCTTATTTGCGCACTTCGAAACTGTCTAAAGACTGGCTTGACGACATCCTGGATGTCTTCTTTAACTATTTCAATTGCATTAAAGGCGTTTTCTGCTTTTCCTGGACGCGCCCAACCCAAAATTTCTACCTGGTTTAGTAAGCCCAAACAAAGTTTGATTTAAAAGGTTACAAAAAAAAGGTTCGGATTAAACATAAATATTTTTTTATGTTTGCGCGCTTAAAACCTCTCTAAAAGAAATCTGCACGATATTTTTAAGATATTATGCCACTAATCAAATGTAATTAAAGGTTCTTTGGGCGTTTCTTGGATGCGGGTAGCCCAAAATTTAAACTTAGCGAAATAAGCTTAAAAAAAGATGTTAAGAAAATGTTACCAAAAGAGTGTAGGATTAATCATAAAAATACCTTATTTGCGCACTTCGAAACTGTCTAAAGACAGGCTTGAGGACATCCTAGATATCTTCTTCAACTATTTCAATGTCATTAAAGGTGTTTTCTGCTTTTCCGGGACGCGCCCAACCCAAAATTTCTACCTGGTTTAGTAAGCCCAATCAAAGTTTGATTTAAAAGGTTACAAAAAAAAGGTTCGGATTAAACATGAACATTTTTTTATGTTTGCGCGCTTAAAAACTCTCTAAAACAATTCTGGACGATATTTTTAAGATATTATGCCACTAATCAAATGTAATTAAAGGTTCTTTGGGCGTTTCTTGGATGCGGGTAGCCCAAAATTTAAACTTAGCCAAATAAGCTTAAAAAAAGATGTTAAGAAAATGTTACCAAAAGTGTGTAGGATTAATCATAAAAATACCTTATTTGCGCACTTCGAAACTGTCTAAAGAGTGGCTTGACGACATCCTGGATATATTCTTCAACTATTTCAATGTAATTAAAGGTGTTTTCTGCTTTTCCTGGATGCGCCCAACCCAAAATTTCTACCTGGTTTAGTAAGCCTAATCAAAGTTTCATTTAAAAGGTTACAAAAAAAAGGTTCGGATTAAACATGAACATTTTTTTATGTTTGCGCGCTTAAAAACTCTCTAAAAAAAATCTGCACGATATTTTTAAGATATTATGCCACTAATAAAATGTAATTAAAGGTTCTTTGGGCGTTTCTTGGATGCGGGTAGCCCAAAATTTAAACTTATCGAAATAAGCTTAAAAAAAGATGTTAAGAAAATGTTACCAAAAGTGTGTAGGATTAATCATAAAAATACCTTATTTGCGCACTTCGAAACTGTCTAAAGACTGGCTTGACGACATCCTGGATATATTCTACAACTATTTCAATGTAATTAAAGGTGTTTTCTGCTTTTCCGGGATGCGCCCAACCCAAAATTTCTACCTGGTTTAGTAAGCCCAATCAAAGTTTGATTTAAAAGGTTACAAAAAAAAGGTTCGGATTAAACATGAACATTTTTTTATGTTTGCGCGCTTAAAAACTCTCTAAAACAATTCTGGAGGATATTTTTAAGATATTATGCCACTAATCAAATGTAATTAAAGGTTCTTTGGGCGTTTCTTGGATGCGGGTAGCCCAAAATTTAAACTTAGCGAAATAAGCTTAAAAAAAGATGTTAAGAAAATGTTACCAAAAATGTGTAGGATTAATGATAAAAATAGCTTATTTGCGCACTTCGAAACTGTCTAAAGACTGGCTTGACGACATCCTGGATATCTTCTTCAACTATTTCAATGTCATTAAAGGTGTTTTCTGCTTTTCCGGGATGCGCCCAACCCAAAATTTCTACCTGGTTTAGTAAGCCCAATCAAAGTTTGATTTAAAAGGTTACAAAAAAAGGTTCGGATTAAACATGAACATTTTTTTATGTTTGCGCGCTTAAAAACTCTCTAAAAAAAATCTGCACGATATTTTTAAGATATTATGCCACTAATCAAATGTAATTAAAGGTTCTTTGGGCGTTTCTTGGATGCGGGTAGCCCAAAATTTAAACTTAGCGAAATAAGCTTAAAAAAAGATGTTAAGAAAATGTTACCAAAAGTGTGTAGGATTAATCATAAAAATACCTTATTTGCGCACTTCGAAACTGTCTAAAGACTGGCTTGACGACATCCTGGATATATTCTTCAACTATTTCAATGTAATTAAAGGTGTTTTCTGCTTTTCCGGGATGCGCCCAGCCTAAAATTTCTTCCTGGTTTAGTAAGCCCAATCAAAGTTTGATTTAAAAGGTTACAAAAAAAAGGTTCGGATTAAACATGAACATTTTTTTATGTTTGCGAGCTTAAAAACTCTCTAAAAAAAATCTGCACGATATTTTTAAGATATTATGCCACTAATCAAATGTAATTAAAGGTTCTTTGGGCGTTTCTTGGATGCGGGTAGCCCAAAATTTAACTTTAGCGAAATGAGCTTAAAAAAAGATGTTAAGAAATTGTTACCAAAAGTGTGTAGGATTAATCATAAAAATAGCTTATTTGCGCACTTCGAAACTGTCTAAAGACTGGCTTGACGACATGCTGGATGTCTTCTTTAACTATTTCAATTTCATTAAAGGCGTTTTCTGCTTTTCCTGGACGCGCCCAACCCAAAATTTCTACCTGGTTTAGTAAGCCCAAACAAAGTTTGATTTAAAAGGTTACAAAAAAAAGGTTCGGATTAAACATAAATATTTTTTTATGTTTGCGCGCTTAAAACCTCTCTAAAAGAAATCTGCACGATATTTTTAAGATATTATGCCACTAATCAAATGTAATTAAAGGTTCTTTGGGCGTTTCTTGGATGCGGGTAGCCCAAAATTTAAACTTAGCGAAATAAGCTTAAAAAAAGATGTTAAGAAAATGTTACCAAAAGAGTGTAGGATTAATCATAAAAATACCTTATTTGCGCACTTCGAAACTGTCTAAAGACAGGCTTGAGGACATCCTAGATATCTTCTTCAACTATTTCAATGTCATTAAAGGTGTTTTCTGCTTTTCCGGGACGCGCCCAACCCAAAATTTCTACCTGGTTTAGTAAGCCCAATCAAAGTTTGATTTAAAAGGTTACAAAAAAAAGGTTCGGGTTAAACATGAACATTTTTTTATGTTTGCGCGCTTAAAAACTCTCTAAAACAATTCTGGACGATATTTTTAAGATATTATGCCACTAATCAAATGTAATTAAAGGTTCTTTGGGCGTTTCTTGGATGCGGGTAGCCCAAAATTTAAACTTAGCCAAATAAGCTTAAAAAAAGATGTTAAGAAAATGTTACCAAAAGTGTGTAGGATTAATCATAAAAATACCTTATTTGCGCACTTCGAAACTGTCTAAAGACTGGCTTGACGACATCCTGGATATCTTCTTCAACTATTTCAATGTCATTAAAGGTGTTATCTGCTTTCCCGGGACGCGCCCAACCCAAAATTTCTACCTGGTTTAGTAAGCCCAATGAAAGTTTGATTTAAAAGGTTACAAAAAAAAGGTTCGGATTAAACATGAACATTTTTTTATGTTTGCGCGCTTAAACACTCTCTAAAAAAAATCTGCACGATATTTTTAAGATATTATGCCACTAATCAAATGTAATGAAAGGTTCTTTGGGCGTTTCTTGGATGCGGGTAGCCCAAAATTTAAACTTAGCGAAATAAGCTTAAAAAAAGATGTTAAGAAAATGTTACCAAAAGTGTGTAGGATTAATCATAAAAATACCTTATTTGCGCACTTCGAAACTGTCTAAAGACTGGCTTGACGAAATCCTGGATATCTTCTTCAACTATTTCAATGTCATTAAAGGTGTTTTCTGCTTTTCCGGGACGCGCCCAACCCAAAATTTCTACCTGGTTTAGTAAGCCCAATCAAAGTTTGATTTAAAAGGTTACAAAAAAAAGGTTCGGATTAAACATGAACATTTTTTTATGTTTGCGCGCTTAAAAACTCTCTAAAAAAAATCTGCACGATATTTTTAAGATATTATGCCACTAATCAAATGTAATTAAAGGTTCTTTGGGCGTTTCTTGGATGCGGGTAGCCCAAAATTTAAACTTAGGGTAATAAGCTTAAAAAAAGATGTTAATGAAATGTTACCAAAAGTGTGTAGGATTAATCATAAAAATACCTTATTTGCGCACTTCGAAACTGTCTAAAGACTGGCTTGACCACATCCTGGATATATTCTTCAACTATTTCAATGTCATTAAAGGTGTTTTCTGCTTTTCCGGGACGCGCACAACCCAAAATTTCTACCTGGTTTAGTAAGCCCAATCAAAGTTTGATTTAAAAGGTTACAATAAAAAGGTTCGGATTAAACATAAACATTTTTTTATGTTTGCGCGCTTAAAAACTCTCTAAAAAAAAATCTGCACGATATTTTTAAGATATTATGCCACTAATCAAATGTAATTAAAGGTTCTTTGGGCGTTTCTTGGATGCGGGTAGCCCAAAATTTAAACTTAGCGAAATAAGCTTAAAAAAAGATGTTAAGAAAATGTTATCAAAAGTGTGTAGGATTAATCATAAAAATACCTTATTTGCGCCCTTAGAAACTGTCTAAAGACTGGCTTGACGACATCCTGGATATATTCTTCAACTATTTCAATGTCATTAAAGGTGTTTTCTGCTTTTCCGGGATGCGCCCAACCCAAAATTTCTACCTGGTTTAGTAAGCCCAATCAAAGTTTGATTTAAAAGGTTACAAAAAAAAGGTTCGGATTAAACATGAACATTTTTTTATGTTTGCGCGCTTAAAAACTCTCTAAAAAAAATTTGGACGATATTTTTAAGATATTATGCCACTAATCAAATGTAATTAAAGGTTCTTTGGGCGTTTCTTGGATGCGGGTAGCCCAAAATTTAAATTTAGCGAAATAAGCTTAAAAAAAGATGTTAAGAAAATGTTACCAAAAGTGTGTAGGATTAATCATAAAAATACCTTATTTGCGCACTTCGAAACTGTCTAAAGACTGGCTTGACGACATCCTGGATATCTTCTTCAACTATTTCAATGTCATTAAAGGTGTTTTCTGCTTTTCCGGGACGCGCCCAACCCAAAATTTCTACCTGGTTTAGTAAGCCCAATCAAAGTTTGATTTAAAAGGTTACAAAAAAAAGGTTCGGATTAAACATGAACATTTTTTTATGTTTGCGTGCTTAAAAACTCTCTAAAACAATTCTGCACGATATTTTTAAGATATTATGCCACTAATCAAATGTAATTAAAGGTTCTTTGGGCGTTTCTTGGATGCAGGTAGCCCAAAATTTAAACTTAGCGAAATAAGCTTAAAAAAAGATGTTAAGAAAATGTTACCAAAAGTGTGTAGGATTAATCATAAAAATACCTTATTTGCGCACTTCGAAACTGTCTAAAGACTGGCTTGACGACATCCTGGATATCTTCTTCAACTATTTCAATGTCATTAAAGGTGTTTTCTGCTTTTCCGGGAAGCGCCCAACTCAAAATTTCTACCTGGTTTAGTAAGCCCAATCAAAGTTTGATTTAAAAGGTTACAAAAAAAATGTTCGGATTAAACATGAACATTTTTTTATGTTTGCGCGCTTAAAAACTCTCTAAAAAAAATCTGGACGATATTTTTAAGATATTATGCCACTAATCAAATGTAATTAAAGGTTCTTTGGGCGTTTCTTGGATGCGGGTAGCCCAAAATTTAAACTTAGCGAAATAAGCTTAAAAAAAGATGTTAAGAAAATGTTACCAAAAGTGTGTAGGATTAATCATAAAAATACCTTATTTGCGCACTTCGAAACTGTCTAAAGACTGGCTTGACGACATCCTGGATATCTTCTTCAACTATTTCAATGTCATTAAAGGTGTTTTCTGCTTTTCCGGGACGCGCCCAACCCAAAATTTCTACCTGGTTTAGTAAGCCCAATCAAAGTTTGATTTAAAAGGTTACAAAAAAAAGGTTCCGATTAAACATGAACATTTTTTTATGTTTGCGCGCTTAAAAACTCTCTAAAAGAAATCTGCACGATATTTTTAAGATATTATGCCACTAATCAAATGTAATTAAAGGTTCTTTGGGCGTTTCTTGGATGCGGGTAGCCCAAAATTTAAACTTAGCGAAATAAGCTTAAAAAAAGATGTTAAGAAAATGTTACCAAAAATGTGTAGGATTAATGATAAAAATAGCTTATTTGCGCACTTCGAAACTGTCTAAAGACTGGCTTGACGACATCCTGGATATATTCTTCAACTATTTCAATGTCATTAAAGGTGTTTTCTGCTTTTCCGGGATGCGCCCAACCCAAAATTTCTACCTGGTTCAGTAAGCCCAATCAAAGTTTGATTTAAAAGGTTACAAAAAAAGGTTCGGATTAAACATGAACATTTTTTTATGTTTGCGCGCTTAAAAACTCTCTAAAAAAAATCTGCACGATATTTTTAAGATATTATGCCACTAATCAAATGTAATTAAAGGTTCTTTGGGCGTTTCTTGGATGCGGGTAGCCCAAAATTTAAACTTAGCGAAATAAGCTTAAAAAAAGATGTTAAGAAAATGTTACCAAAAGTGTGTAGGATTAATCATAAAAATACCTTATTTGCGCACTTCGAAACTGTCTAAAGACTGGCTTGACGACATCCTGGATATATTCTTCAACTATTTCAATGTAATTAAAGGTGTTTTCTGCTTTTCCGGGATGCGCCCAGCCTAAAATTTCTTCCTGGTTTAGTAAGCCCAATCAAAGTTTGATTTAAAAGGTTACAAAAAAAAGGTTCGGATTAAACATGAACATTTTTTTATGTTTGCGAGCTTAAAAACTCTCTAAAAAAAATCTGGACGATATTTTTAAGATATTATGCCACTAATCAAATGTAATTAAAGGTTCTTTGGGCGTTTCTTGGATGCGGGTAGCCCAAAATTTAACTTTAGCGAAATGAGCTTAAAAAAAGATGTTAAGAAATTGTTACCAAAAGTGTGTAGGATTAATCATAAAAATAGCTTATTTGCGCACTTCGAAACTGTCTAAAGACTGGCTTGACGACATGCTGGATATATTCTTTAACTATTTCAATTTCATTAAAGGCGTTTTCTGCTTTTCCTGGACGCGCCCAACCCAAAATTTCTACCTGGTTTAGTAAGCCCAAACAAAGTTTGATTTAAAAGGTTACAAAAAAAAGGTTCGGATTAAACATGAATATTTTTTTATGTTTGCGCGCTTAAAACCTCTCTAAAAGAAATCTGCACGATATTTTTAAGATATTATGCCACTAATCAAATGTAATTAAAGGTTCTTTGGGCGTTTCTTGGATGCGGGTAGCCCAAAATTTAAACTTAGCGAAATAAGCTTAAAAAAAGATGTTAAGAAAATGTTACCAAAAGAGTGTAGGATTAATCATAAAAATACCTTATTTGCGCACTTCGAAACTGTCTAAAGACAGGCTTGAGGACATCCTAGATATCTTCTTCAACTATTTCAATGTCATTAAAGGTGTTTTCTGCTTTTCCGGGACGCGCCCAACCCAAAATTTCTACCTGGTTTAGTAAGCCCAATCAAAGTTTGATTTAAAAGGTTACAAAAAAAAGGTTCGGGTTAAACATGAACATTTTTTTATGTTTGCGCGCTTAAAAACTCTCTAAAACAATTCTGGACGATATTTTTAAGATATTATGCCACTAATCAAATGTAATTAAAGGTTCTTTGGGCGTTTCTTGGATGCGGGTAGCCCAAAATTTAAACTTAGCCAAATAAGCTTAAAAAAAGATGTTAAGAAAATGTTACCAAAAGTGTGTAGGATTAATCATAAAAATACCTTATTTGCGCACTTCGAAACTGTCTAAAGACTGGCTTGACGACATCCTGGATATCTTCTTCAACTATTTCAATGTCATTAAAGGTGTTATCTGCTTTCCCGGGACGCGCCCAACCCAAAATTTCTACCTGGTTTAGTAAGCCCAATGAAAGTTTGATTTAAAAGGTTACAAAAAAAAGGTTCGGATTAAACATGAACATTTTTTTATGTTTGCGCGCTTAAACACTCTCTAAAAAAAATCTGCACGATATTTTTAAGATATTATGCCACTAATCAAATGTAATGAAAGGTTCTTTGGGCGTTTCTTGGATGCGGGTAGCCCAAAATTTAAACTTAGCGAAATAAGCTTAAAAAAAGATGTTAAGAAAATGTTACCAAAAGTGTGTAGGATTAATCATAAAAATACCTTATTTGCGCACTTCGAAACTGTCTAAAGACTGGCTTGACGAAATCCTGGATATCTTCTTCAACTATTTCAATGTCATTAAAGGTGTTTTCTGCTTTTCCGGGACGCGCCCAACCCAAAATTTCTACCTGGTTTAGTAAGCCCAATCAAAGTTTGATTTAAAAGGTTACAAAAAAAAGGTTCGGATTAAACATGAACATTTTTTTATGTTTGCGCGCTTAAAAACTCTCTAAAAAAAATCTGCACGATATTTTTAAGATATTATGCCACTAATCAAATGTAATTAAAGGTTCTTTGGGCGTTTCTTGGATGCGGGTAGCCCAAAATTTAAACTTAGCGAAATAAGCTTAAAAAAAGATGTTAAGAAAATGTTACCAAAAATGTGTAGGATTAATGATAAAAATAGCTTATTTGCGCACTTCGAAACTGTCTAAAGACTGGCTTGACGACATCCTGGATATATTCTTTAACTATTTCAATGTCATTAAAGGTGTTTTCTGCTTTTCCGGGATGCGCCCAACCCAAAATTTCTACCTGGTTCAGTAAGCCCAATCAAAGTTTGATTTAAAAGGTTACAAAAAAAGGTTCGGATTAAACATGAACATTTTTTTATGTTTGCGCGCTTAAAAACTCTCTAAAAAAAATCTGCACGATATTTTTAAGATATTATGCCACTAATCAAATGTAATTAAAGGTTCTTTGGGCGTTTCTTGGATGCGGGTAGCCCAAAATTTAAACTTAGCGAAATAAGCTTAAAAAAAGATGTTAAGAAAATGTTACCAAAAGTGTGTAGGATTAATCATAAAAATACCTTATTTGCGCACTTCGAAACTGTCTAAAGACTGGCTTGACGACATCCTGGATATATTCTTCAACTATTTCAATGTAATTAAAGGTGTTTTCTGCTTTTCCGGGATGCGCCCAGCCTAAAATTTCTTCCTGGTTTAGTAAGCCCAATCAAAGTTTGATTTAAAAGGTTACAAAAAAAAGGTTCGGATTAAACATGAACATTTTTTTATGTTTGCGAGCTTAAAAACTCTCTAAAAAAAATCTGGACGATATTTTTAAGATATTATGCCACTAATCAAATGTAATTAAAGGTTCTTTGGGCGTTTCTTGGATGCGGGTAGCCCAAAATTTAACTTTAGCGAAATGAGCTTAAAAAAAGATGTTAAGAAATTGTTACCAAAAGTGTGTAGGATTAATCATAAAAATAGCTTATTTGCGCACTTCGAAACTGTCTAAAGACTGGCTTGACGACATGCTGGATATATTCTTTAACTATTTCAATTTCATTAAAGGCGTTTTCTGCTTTTCCTGGACGCGCCCAACCCAAAATTTCTACCTGGTTTAGTAAGCCCAAACAAAGTTTGATTTAAAAGGTTACAAAAAAAAGGTTCGGATTAAACATGAATATTTTTTTATGTTTGCGCGCTTAAAACCTCTCTAAAAGAAATCTGCACGATATTTTTAAGATATTATGCCACTAATCAAATGTAATTAAAGGTTCTTTGGGCGTTTCTTGGATGCGGGTAGCCCAAAATTTAAACTTAGCGAAATAAGCTTAAAAAAAGATGTTAAGAAAATGTTACCAAAAGAGTGTAGGATTAATCATAAAAATACCTTATTTGCGCACTTCGAAACTGTCTAAAGACAGGCTTGAGGACATCCTAGATATCTTCTTCAACTATTTCAATGTCATTAAAGGTGTTTTCTGCTTTTCCGGGACGCGCCCAACCCAAAATTTCTACCTGGTTTAGTAAGCCCAATCAAAGTTTGATTTAAAAGGTTACAAAAAAAAGGTTCGGGTTAAACATGAACATTTTTTTATGTTTGCGCGCTTAAAAACTCTCTAAAACAATTCTGGACGATATTTTTAAGATATTATGCCACTAATCAAATGTAATTAAAGGTTCTTTGGGCGTTTCTTGGATGCGGGTAGCCCAAAATTTAAACTTAGCCAAATAAGCTTAAAAAAAGATGTTAAGAAAATGTTACCAAAAGTGTGTAGGATTAATCATAAAAATACCTTATTTGCGCACTTCGAAACTGTCTAAAGACTGGCTTGACGACATCCTGGATATCTTCTTCAACTATTTCAATGTCATTAAAGGTGTTATCTGCTTTCCCGGGACGCGCCCAACCCAAAATTTCTACCTGGTTTAGTAAGCCCAATCAAAGTTTGATTTAAAAGGTTACAAAAAAAAGGTTCGGATTAAACATGAACATTTTTTTATGTTTGCGCGCTTAAACACTCTCTAAAAAAAATCTGCACGATATTTTTAAGATATTATGCCACTAATCAAATGTAATGAAAGGTTCTTTGGGCGTTTCTTGGATGCGGGTAGCCCAAAATTTAAACTTAGCGAAATAAGCTTAAAAAAAGATGTTAAGAAAATGTTACCAAAAGTGTGTAGGATTAATCATAAAAATACCTTATTTGCGCACTTCGAAACTGTCTAAAGACTGGCTTGACGAAATCCTGGATATCTTCTTCAACTATTTCAATGTCATTAAAGGTGTTTTCTGCTTTTCCGGGACGCGCCCAACCCAAAATTTCTACCTGGTTTAGTAAGCCCAATCAAAGTTTGATTTAAAAGGTTACAAAAAAAAGGTTCGGATTAAACATGAACATTTTTTTATGTTTGCGCGCTTAAAAACTCTCTAAAAAAAATCTGCACGATATTTTTAAGATATTATGCCACTAATCAAATGTAATTAAAGGTTCTTTGGGCGTTTCTTGGATGCGGGTAGCCCAAAATTTAAACTTAGGGTAATAAGCTTAAAAAAAGATGTTAATGAAATGTTACCAAAAGTGTGTAGGATTAATCATAAAAATACCTTATTTGCGCACTTCGAAACTGTCTAAAGACTGGCTTGACCACATCCTGGATATATTCTTCAACTATTTCAATGTCATTAAAGGTGTTTTCTGCTTTTCCGGGACGCGCACAACCCAAAATTTCTACCTGGTTTAGTAAGCCCAATCAAAGTTTGATTTAAAAGGTTACAATAAAAAGGTTCGGATTAAACATGAACATTTTTTTATGTTTGCGCGCTTAAAAACTCTCTAAAAAAAAATCTGCACGATATTTTTAAGATATTATGCCACTAATCAAATGTAATTAAAGGTTCTTTGGGCGTTTCTTGGATGCGGGTAGCCCAAAATTTAAACTTAGCGAAATAAGCTTAAAAAAAGATGTTAAGAAAATGTTACCAAAAGTGTGTAGGATTAATCATAAAAATACCTTATTTGCGCACTTCGAAACTGTCTAAAGACTGGCTTGACGACATCCTGGATATCTTCTTCAACTATTTCAATGTCATTAAAGGTGTTTTCTGCTTTTCCGGGACGCGCACAACCCAAAATTTCTACCTGGTTTAGTAAGCCCAATCAAAGTTTGATTTAAAAGGTTACAAAAAAAAGGTTCGGATTAAACATGAACATTTTTTTATGTTTGCGCGCTTAAAAACTCTCTAAATAAAATCTGGACGATATTTTTAAGATATTATGCCACTAATCAAGCGTAATTAAAGGTTTTTTGGGCGTTTCTTGGATGCGGGTAGCCCAAAATTTAAACTTAGGGAAATAAGCTTAAAAAAAGATGTTAAGCAAATGTTACCAAAAGTGTGTAGGATTAATCATAAAAATACCTTATTTGCGCACTTCGAAACTGTCTAAAGACTGCCTTGACGACATCCTGGATATCTTCTTCAACTATTTCAATGTCATTAAAGGTGTTATCTGCTTTCCCGGGACGCGCCCAACCCAAAATTTCTACCTGGTTTAGTAAGCCCAAACAAAGTTTGATTTAAAAGGTTACAAAAAAAAGGTTCCGATTAAACATGAACATTTTTTTATGTTTGCGCGCTTAAACACTCTCTAAAAAAAATCTGCACGATATTTTTAAGATATTATGCCACTAATCAAATGTAATGAAAGGTTCTTTGGGCGTTTCTTGGATGCGGGTAGCCCAAAATTTAAACTGAGCGAAATAAGCTTAAAAAAAGATGTTAAGAAAATGTTACCAAAAGTGTGTAGGATTAATCATAAAAATACCTTATTTGCGCACTTCGAAACTGTCTAAAGACTGGCTTGACGAAATCCTGGATATCTTCTTCAACTATTTCAATGTCATTAAAGGTGTTTTCTGCTTTTCCGGGACGCGCCCAACCCAAAATTTCTACCTGGTTTAGTAAGCCCAATCAAAGTTTGATTTAAAAGGTTACAAAAAAAAGGTTCGGATTAAACATGAACATTTTTTTATGTTTGCGCGCTTAAAAACTCTCTAAAAAAAATCTGCACGATATTTTTAAGATATTATGCCACTAATCAAATGTAATTAAAGGTTCTTTGGGCGTTTCTTGGATGCGGGTAGCCCAAAATTTAAACTTAGGGTAATAAGCTTAAAAAAAGATGTTAATGAAATGTTACCAAAAGTGTGTAGGATTAATCATAAAAATACCTTATTTGCGCACTTCGAAACTGTCTAAAGACTGGCTTGACCACATCCTGGATATATTCTTCAACTATTTCAATGTCATTAAAGGTGTTTTCTGCTTTTCCGGGACGCGCACAACCCAAAATTTCTACCTGGTTTAGTAAGCCCAATCAAAGTTTGATTTAAAAGGTTACAATAAAAAGGTTCGGATTAAACATGAACATTTTTTTATGTTTGCGCGCTTAAAAACTCTCTAAAAAAAAATCTGCACGATATTTTTAAGATATTATGCCACTAATCAAATGTAATTAAAGGTTCTTTGGGCGTTTCTTGGATGCGGGTAGCCCAAAATTTAAACTTAGCGAAATAAGCTTAAAAAAAGATGTTAAGAAAATGTTACCAAAAGTGTGTAGGATTAATCATAAAAATACCTTATTTGCGCACTTCGAAACTGTCTAAAGACTGGCTTGACGACATCCTGGATATCTTCTTCAACTATTTCAATGTCATTAAAGGTGTTTTCTGCTTTTCCGGGACGCGCACAACCCAAAATTTCTACCTGGTTTAGTAAGCCCAATCAAAGTTTGATTTAAAAGGTTACAAAAAAAAGGTTCGGATTAAACATGAACATTTTTTTATGTTTGCGCGCTTAAAAACTCTCTAAATAAAATCTGGACGATATTTTTAAGATATTATGCCACTAATCAAGCGTAATTAAAGGTTTTTTGGGCGTTTCTTGGATGCGGGTAGCCCAAAATTTAAACTTAGGGAAATAAGCTTAAAAAAAGATGTTAAGCAAATGTTACCAAAAGTGTGTAGGATTAATCATAAAAATACCTTATTTGCGCACTTCGAAACTGTCTAAAGACTGCCTTGACGACATCCTGGATATCTTCTTCAACTATTTCAATGTCATTAAAGGTGTTATCTGCTTTCCCGGGACGCGCCCAACCCAAAATTTCTACCTGGTTTAGTAAGCCCAAACAAAGTTTGATTTAAAAGGTTACAAAAAAAAGGTTCCGATTAAACATGAACATTTTTTTATGTTTGCGCGCTTAAAAACTCTCTAAAAAAAATCTGCACGATATTTTTAAGATATTATGCCACTAATCAAATGTAATTAAAGGTTCTTTGGGCGTTTCTTGGATGCGGGTAGCCCAAAATTTAAACTTAGCGAAATAAGCTTAAAAAAAGATGTTAAGAAAATGTTACCAAAAGTGTGTAGGATTAATCATAAAAATACCTTATTTGCGCACTTCGAAACTGTCTAAAGACTGGCTTGACGAAATCCTGGATATCTTCTTCAACTATTTCAATGTCATTAAAGGTGTTTTCTGCTTTTCCGGGACGCGCCCAACCCAAAATTTCTACCTGGTTTAGTAAGCCCAATCAAAGTTTGATTTAAAAGGTTACAAAAAAAAGGTTCGGATTAAACATGAACATTTTTTTATGTTTGCGCGCTTAAAAACTCTCTAAAAAAAATCTGCACGATATTTTTAAGATATTATGCCACTAATCAAATGTAATTAAAGGTTCTTTGGGCGTTTCTTGGATACGGGTAGCCCAAAATTTAAACTTAGGGTAATAAGCTTAAAAAAAGATGTTAATGAAATGTTACCAAAAGTGTGTAGGATTAATCATAAAAATACCTTATTTGCGCACTTCGAAACTGTCTAAAGACTGGCTTGACCACATCCTGGATATATTCTTCAACTATTTCAATGTCATTAAAGGTGTTTTCTGCTTTTCCGGGACGCGCACAACCCAAAATTTCTACCTGGTTTAGTAAGCCCAATCAAAGTTTGATTTAAAAGGTTACAATAAAAAGGTTCGGATTAAACATGAACATTTTTTTATGTTTGCGCGCTTAAAAACTCTCTAAAAAAAAATCTGCACGATATTTTTAAGATATTATGCCACTAATCAAATGTAATTAAAGGTTCTTTGGGCGTTTCTTGGATGCGGGTAGCCCAAAATTTAAACTTAGCGAAATAAGCTTAAAAAAAGATGTTAAGAAAATGTTACCAAAAGTGTGTAGGATTAATCATAAAAATACCTTATTTGCGCACTTCGAAACTGTCTAAAGACTGGCTTGACGACATCCTGGATATCTTCTTCAACTATTTCAATGTCATTAAAGGTGTTTTCTGCTTTTCCGGGACGCGCACAACCCAAAATTTCTACCTGGTTTAGTAAGCCCAATCAAAGTTTGATTTAAAAGGTTACAAAAAAAAGGTTCGGATTAAACATGAACATTTTTTTATGTTTGCGCGCTTAAAAACTCTCTAAATAAAATCTGGACGATATTTTTAAGATATTATGCCACTAATCAAGCGTAATTAAAGGTTTTTTGGGCGTTTCTTGGATGCGGGTAGCCCAAAATTTAAACTTAGGGTAATAAGCTTAAAAAAAGATGTTAAGCAAATGTTACCAAAAGTGTGTAGGATTAATCATAAAAATACCTTATTTGCGCACTTCGAAACTGTCTAAAGACTGCCTTGACGACATCCTGGATATCTTCTTCAACTATTTCAATGTCATTAAAGGTGTTATCTGCTTTCCCGGGACGCGCCCAACCCAAAATTTCTACCTGGTTTAGTAAGCCCAATCAAAGTTTGATTTAAAAGGTTACAAAAAAAAGGTTCGGATTAAACATGAACATTTTTTTATGTTTGCGCGCTTAAAAACTCTCTAAAAAAAATCTGCACGATATTTTTAAGATATTATGCCACTAATCAAATGTAATTAAAGGTTCTTTGGGCGTTTCTTGGATGCGGGTAGCCCAAAATTTAAACTTAGCGAAATAAGCTTAAAAAAAGATGTTAAGAAAATGTTACCAAAAGTGTGTAGGATTAATCATAAAAATACCTTATTTGCGCACTTCGAAACTGTCTAAAGACTGGCTTGACGACATCCTGGATATCTTCTTCAACTATTTCAATGTCATTAAAGGTGTTTTCTGCTTTTCCGGGACTCGCCCAACCTAAAATTTCTACCTGGTTTAGTAAGCCCAATCAAAGTTTGATTTAAAAGGTTACAAAAAAAAGGTTCGGATTAAAAATGAACATTTTTTAATGTTTGCGCGCTTAAAAACTCTCTAAAAAAAATCTGCACGATATTTTAAAGATATTATGCCACAAATCAAATGTAATTAAAGGTTCTTTGGGCGTTTCTTGGATGCGGGTAGCCCAAAATTTAAACTTAGCGAAATAAGCTTAAAAAAAGATGTTAAGAAAATGTTATCAAAAGTGTGTAGGATTAATCATAAAAATACCTTATTTGCGCCCTTAGAAACTGTCTAAAGACTGGCTTGACGACATCCTGGATATATTCTTCAACTATTTCAATGTAATTAAAGGTGTTTTCTGCTTTTCCGGGATGCGCCCAACCCAAAATTTCTACCTGGTTTAGTAAGCCCAATCAAAGTTTGATTTAAAAGGTTACAAAAAAAAGGTTCCGATTAAACATGAACATTTTTTTATGTTTGCGCGCTTAAAAACTCTCTAAAAAAAATTTGGACGATATTTTTAAGATATTATGCCACTAATCAAATGTAATTAAAGGTTCTTTGGGCGTTTCTTGGATGTGGGTAGCCCAAAATTTAAATTTAGCGAAATAAGCTTAAAAAAAGATGTTAAGAAAATGTTACCAAAAGTGTGTAGGATTAATCATAAAAATACCTTATTTGCGCACTTCGAAACTGTCTAAAGACTGGCTTGACGACATCCTGGATATCTTCTTCAACTATTTCAATGTCATTAAAGGTGTTTTCTGCTTTTCCGGGACGCGCCCAACCCAAAATTTCTACCTGGTTTAGTAAGCCCAATCAAAGTTTGATTTAAAAAGTTACAAAAAAAAGGTTCGGATTAAACATGAACATTTTTTTATGTTTGCGTGCTTAAAAACTCTCTAAAACAATTCTGCACGATATTTTTAAGATATTATGCCACTAATCAAATGTAATTAAAGGTTCTTTGGGCGTTTCTTGGATGCAGGTAGCCCAAAATTTAAACTTAGCGAAATAAGCTTAAAAAAAGATGTTAAGAAAATGTTACCAAAAGTGTGTAGGATTAATCATAAAAATACCTTATTTGCGCACTTCGAAACTGTCTAAAGACTGGCTTGACGACATCCTGGATATCTTCTTCAACTATTTCAATGTCATTAAAGGTGTTTTCTGCTTTTCCGGGACGCGCCCAACCCAAAATTTCTACCTGGTTTAGTAAGCCCAATCAAAGTTTGATTTAAAAGGTTACAAAAAAAAGGTTCGGATTAAACATGAACATTTTTTTATGTTTGCGCGCTTAAAAACTCTCTAAAAAAAATCTGGACGATATTTTTAAGATATTATGCCACTAATCAAATGTAATTAAAGGTTCTTTGGGCGTTTCTTGGATGCGGGTAGCCCAAAATTTAAACTTAGCGAAATAAGCTTAAAAAAAGATGTTAAGAAAATGTTACCAAAAGTGTGTAGGATTAATCATAAAAATACCTTATTTGCGCACTTCGAAACTGTCTAAAGACTGGCTTGACGACATCCTGGATATCTTCTTCAACTATTTCAATGTCATTAAAGGTGTTTTCTGCTTTTCCGGGACGCGCCCAACCCAAAATTTCTACCTGGTTTAGTAAGCCCAATCAAAGTTTGATTTAAAAGGTTACAAAAAAAATGTTCGGATTAAACATGAACATTTTTTTATGTTTGCGCGCTTAAAAACTCTCTAAAAAAAATCTGGACGATATTTTTAAGATATTATGCCACTAATCAAATGTAATTAAAGGTTCTTTGGGCGTTTCTTGGATGCGGGTAGCCCAAAATTTAAACTTAGCGAAATAAGCTTAAAAAAAGATGTTAAGAAAATGTTACCAAAAGTGTGTAGGATTAATCATAAAAATACCTTATTTGCGCACTTCGAAACTGTCTAAAGACTGGCTTGACGACATCCTGGATATCTTCTTCAACTATTTCAATGTCATTAAAGGTGTTTTCTGCTTTTCCGGGACGCGCCCAACCCAAAATTTCTACCTGGTTTAGTAAGCCCAATCAAAGTTTGATTTAAAAGGTTACAAAAAAAATGTTCGGATTAAACATGAACATTTTTTTATGTTTGCGCGCTTAAAAACTCTCTAAAAAAAATCTGGACGATATTTTTAAGATATTATGCCACTAATCAAATGTAATTAAAGGTTCTTTGGGCGTTTCTTGGATGCGGGTAGCCCAAAATTTAAACTTAGCGAAATAAGCTTAAAAAAAGATGTTAAGAAAATGTTACCAAAAGTGTGTAGGATTAATCATAAAAATACCTTATTTGCGCACTTCGAAACTGTCTAAAGACTGGCTTGACGACATCCTGGATATCTTCTTCAACTATTTCAATGTCATTAAAGGTGTTTTCTGCTTTTCCGGGACGCGCCCAACCCAAAATTTCTACCTGGTTTAGTAAGCCCAATCAAAGTTTGATTTAAAAGGTTACAAAAAAAAGGTTCGGATTAAACATGAACATTTTTTTATGTTTGCGCGCTTAAAAACTCTCTAAAAAAAATCTGGACGATATTTTTAAGATATTATGCCACTAATCAAATGTAATTAAAGGTTCTTTGGGCGTTTCTTGGATGCGGGTAGCCCAAAATTTAAACTTAGCGAAATAAGCTTAAAAAAAGATGTTAAGAAAATGTTACCAAAAATGTGTAGGATTAATGATAAAAATACCTTATTTGCGCACTTGGAAAGTGTCTAAAGACTGGCTTGACGACATCCTGGATATATTCTTCAACTATTTCAATGTCATTAAAGGTGTTTTCTGCTTTTCCGGGATGCGCCCAACCCAAAATTTCTACCTGGTTTAGTAAGCCCAATCAAAGTTTGATTTAAAAGGTTACAAAAAAAGGTTCGGATTAAACATGAACATTTTTTTATGTTTGCGCGCTTAAAAACTCTCTAAAAAAAATCTGCACGATATTTTTAAGATATTATGCCACTAATCAAATGTAATTAAAGGTTCTTTGGGCGTTTCTTGGATGCGGGTAGCCCAAAATTTAAACTTAGCGAAATAAGCTTAAAAAAAGATGTTAAGAAAATGTTACCAAAAGTGTGTAGGATTAATCATAAAAATACCTTATTTGCGCACTTCGAAACTGTCTAAAGACTGGCTTGACGACATCCTGGAGATATTTTTCAACTATTTCAATGTAATTAAAGGTGTTTTCTGCTTTTCCGGGATGCGCCCAGCCTAAAATTTCTTCCTGGTTTAGTAAGCCCAATCAAAGTTTGATTTAAAAGGTTACAAAAAAAAGGTTCGGATTAAACATGAACATTTTTTTATGTTTGCGAGCTTAAAAACTCTCTAAAAAAAATCTGCACGATATTTTTAAGATATTATGCCACTAATCAAATGTAATTAAAGGTTCTTTGGGCGTTTCTTGGATGCGGGTAGCCCAAAATTTAACTTTAGCGAAATGAGCTTAAAAAAAGATGTTAAGAAATTGTTACCAAAAGTGTGTAGGATTAATCATAAAAATAGCTTATTTGCGCACTTCGAAACTGTCTAAAGACTGGCTTGACGACATGCTGGATGTCTTCTTTAACTATTTCAATTTCATTAAAGGCGTTTTCTGCTTTTCCTGGACGCGCCCAACCCAAAATTTCTACCTGGTTTAGTAAGCCCAAACAAAGTTTGATTTAAAAGGTTACAAAAAAAAGGTTCGGATTAAACATAAATATTTTTTTATGTTTGCGCGCTTAAAACCTCTCTAAAAGAAATCTGCACGATATTTTTAAGATATTATGCCACTAATCAAATGTAATTAAAGGTTCTTTGGGCGTTTCTTGGATGCGGGTAGCCCAAAATTTAAACTTAGCGAAATAAGCTTAAAAAAAGATGTTAAGAAAATGTTACCAAAAGAGTGTAGGATTAATCATAAAAATACCTTATTTGCGCACTTTGAAACTGTCTAAAGACAGGCTTGAGGACATCCTAGATATCTTCTTCAACTATTTCAATGTCATTAAAGGTGTTTTCTGCTTTTCCGGGACGCGCCCAACCCAAAATTTCTACCTGGTTTAGTAAGCCCAATCAAAGTTTGATTTAAAAGGTTACAAAAAAAAGGTTCGGGTTAAACATGAACATTTTTTTATGTTTGCGCGCTTAAAAACTCTCTAAAACAATTCTGGACGATATTTTTAAGATATTATGCCACTAATCAAATGTAATTAAAGGTTCTTTGGGCGTTTCTTGGATGCGGGTAGCCCAAAATTTAAACTTAGCCAAATAAGCTTAAAAAAAGATGTTAAGAAAATGTTACCAAAAGTGTGTAGGATTAATCATAAAAATACCTTATTTGCGCACTTCGAAACTGTCTAAAGACTGGCTTGACGACATCCTGGATATATTCTTCAACTATTTCAATGTAATTAAAGGTGTTTTCTGCTTTTCCGGGATGCGCCCAACCCAAAATTTCTACCTGGTTTAGTAAGCCTAATCAAAGTTTCATTTAAAAGGTTACAAAAAAAAGGTTCGGATTAAACATGAACATTTTTTTATGTTTGCGCGCTTAAAAACTCTCTAAAAAAAATCTGCACGATATTTTTAAGATATTATGCCACTAATAAAATGTAATTAAAGGTTCTTTGGGCGTTTCTTGGATGCGGGTAGCCCAAAATTTAAACTTATCGAAATAAGCTTAAAAAAAGATGTTAAGAAAATGTTACCAAAAGTGTGTAGGATTAATCATAAAAATACCTTATTTGCGCACTTCGAAACTGTCTAAAGACTGGCTTGACGACATCCTGGATATATTCTACAACTATTTCAATGTAATTAAAGGTGTTTTCTGCTTTTCCGGGATGCGCCCAACCCAAAATTTCTACCTGGTTTAGTAAGCCCAATCAAAGTTTGATTTA
Organism: Porites lutea; assembly: GCF_958299795.1. Classification (NCBI taxonomy): domain Eukaryota; kingdom Metazoa; phylum Cnidaria; class Anthozoa; order Scleractinia; family Poritidae; genus Porites; species Porites lutea. The sequence continues at coordinate 33,752 of NC_133202.1, read as the reverse complement.
AAAGGTTACAAAAAAAAGGTTCGGATTAAACATGAACATTTTTTTATGTTTGCGCGCTTAAAAACTCTCTAAAAAAAATCTGCACGATATTTTTAAGATATTATGCCACTAATCAAATGTAATTAAAGGTTCTTTGGGCGTTTCTTGGATGCGGGTAGCCCAAAATTTAAACTTAGCGAAATAAGCTTAAAAAAAGATGTTAAGAAAATGTTACCAAAAGTGTGTAGGATTAATCATAAAAATACCTTATTTGCGCACTTCGAAACTGTCTAAAGACTGGCTTGACGACATCCTGGATATCTTCTTCAACTATTTCAATGTCATTAAAGGTGTTTCTGCTTTTCCGGGATGCGCCCCACTCAAAATTTCTACCTGGTTTAGTAAGCCCAATCAAAGTTTGATTTAAAAGGTTACAAAAAAAAGGTTCGGACTAAACATCAACATTTTTTTCTGTTTGCGCGCTTAAAAACTCTCTAAAACAATTCTGCACGATATTTTTAAGATATTATGCCACTAATCAAATGTAATTAAAGGTTCTTTGGGCGTTTCTTGGATGCGGGTAGCCCAAAATTTAAACTTAGCGAAATAAGCTTAAAAAAAGATGTTAAGAAAATGTTACCAAAAGTGTGTAGCATAAATCATAAAAATACCTTATTTGCGCACTTCGAAACTGTCTGAAGACTGGCTGGACGACATCCTGGATATCTTCTTCAACTATTTCAATGTCATTAAAGGTGTTTTCTGCTTTTCCGGGACGCGCCCAACCCAAAATTTCTACCTGGTTTAATAAGCCCAATCAAAGTTTGATTTAAAAGGTTACAAAAAAAGCTTCGGATTAAACGTGAACATTTTTTTATGTTTTCGCGCTTAAAAACTCTCTAAAAAAAATCTGGACGATATTTTTAAGATATTATGCCACTAATCAAATGTAATTAAAGGTTCTTTGGGCGTTTCTTGGATGCGGGTAGCCCAAAATTTAAACTTAGCCAAATAAGCTTAAAAAAAGATGTTAAGAAAATGTTACCAAAAGTGTGTAGGATTAATCATAAAAATACCTTATTTGCGCACTTCGAAACTGTCTAAAGACTGGCTTGACGACATCCTGCATATCTTCTTCAACTATTTCAATGTCATTAAAGGTGTTTTCCGCTTTTCCGGGATGCGGCCAACCCAAATTTCTACCTGGTTTAGTAAGCCCAATCAAAGTTTGATTTAAAAGGTTACAAAAAAAGCTTCGGATTAAACATGAACATTTTTTTATGTTTGCGCGCTTAAAAACTCTCTAAAAAAAATCTGGACCATATTTTTAAGATATTACGCCACTAATCAAATGTAATTAAAGGTTCTTTGGGCGTTTCTTGCATGCGGGTAGCCCAAAATTTAAACTTAGCCAAATAAGCTTAAAAAAAGATGTTAAGAAAATGTTACCAAAAGTGTGTAGGATTAATCATAAAAATACCTTATTTGCGCACTTCGAAACTGTCTAAAGACTGGCTTGACGACATCCTGGATATATTCTTCAACTATTTCAATGTAATTAAAGGTGTTTTCTGCTTTTCCTGGATGCGCCCAACCCAAAATTTCTACCTGGTTTAGTAAGCCCAATCAAAGTTTGATTTAAAAGGTTACAAAGAAAAGGTTCGGATTAAACATCAACATTTTTTTATGTTTGCGCGCTTAAAAACTCTCTAAAAAAAATCTGCACGATATTTTTAAGATATTATGCCACTAATCAAATGTAATTAAAGGTTCTTTGGGCGTTTCTTGGATGCGGGTAGCCCAAAATTTAAACTTAGCCAAATAAGCTTAAAAAAAGATGTTAAGAAAATGTTACCAAAAGTGTGTAGGATTAATCATAAAAATACCTTATTTGCGCAGTTCGAAACTGTCTAAAGACTGGCTTGACGACATCCTGGATATCTTCTTCAACTATTTCAATGTCATTAAAGGTGTTTTCTGCTTTTCCGGGACGCGCCCAACCCAAAATTTCTACCTGGTTTAGTAAGCCCAATCAAAGTTTGATTTAAAAGGTTACAAAAAAAAGGTTCGGATTAAACATGAACATTTTTTTATGTTTGCGCGCTTAAAAACTCTCTAAAAAAAATCTGCACGATATTTTTAAGATATTATGCCACTAATCAAATGTAATTAAAGGTTCTTTGGGCGTTTCTTGGATGCGGGTAGCCCAAAATTTAAACTTAGCGAAATAAGCTTAAAAAAAGATGTTAAGAAAATGTTACCTAAAATGTGTAGGATTAATGATAAAAATACCTTATTTGCGCACTTCGAAACTGTCTAAAGACTGGCTTGACGACATCCTGGATGTCTTCTTTAACTATTTCAATGTCATTAAAGGTGTTTTCTGCTTTTCCGGGACGCGCCTAACCCAAAATTTCTACCTGGTTTAGTAAGCCCAATCAAAGTTAATTTAAAAGGTTACAAAAAAAAGGTTCGGATTAAACATGAACATTTTTTTATGTTTGCGCGCTTAAAAACTCTCTAAAACAATTCTGGACGATATTTTTAAGATATTATGCCACTAATCAAATGTAATTAAAGGTTCTTTGGGCGTTTCTTGGATGCGGGTAGCCCAAAATTTAAACTTAGCCAAATAAGCTTAAAAAAAGATGTTAAGAAAATGTTACCAAAAGTGTGTAGGATTAATCATAAAAATACCTTATTTGCGCACTTCGAAAATGTCTAAAGACTGGCTTGACGACATCCTGGATATATTCTTCAACTATTTCAATGTAATGAAAGGTGTTTTCTGCTTTTCCTGGATGCGCCCAACCCAAAATTTCTACCTGGTTTAGGAAGCCCAATCAAAGTTTGATTTAAAAGGTTACAAAAAAAAGGTTCCGATTAAACATGAACATTTTTTTATGTTTGCGCGCTTAAAAACTCTCTAAAAAAAATCTGCACGATATTTTTAAGATATTATGCCACTAATCAAATGTAATTAAAGGTTCTTTGGGCGTTTCTTGGATGCGGGTAGCCCAAAATTTAAACTTAGCGAAATAAGCTTAAAAAAAGATGTTAAGAAAATGTTACCAAAAATGTGTAGGATTAATGATAAAAATAGCTTATTTGCGCACTTCGAAACTGTCTAAAGACTGGCTTGACGACATCCTGGATATATTCTTCAACTATTTCAATGTCATTAAAGGTGTTTTCTGCTTTTCCGGGATGCGCCCAACCCAAAATTTCTACCTGGTTTAGTAAGCCCAATCAAAGTTTGATTTAAAAGGTTACAAAAAAAGGTTCGGATTAAACATGAACATTTTTTTATGTTTGCGCGCTTAAAAACTCTCTAAAAAAAATCTGCACGATATTTTTAAGATATTATGCCACTAATCAAATGTAATTAAAGGTTCTTTGGGCGTTTCTTGGATGCGGGTAGCCCAAAATTTAAACTTAGCGAAATAAGCTTAAAAAAAGATGTTAAGAAAATGTTACCAAAAGTGTGTAGGATTAATCATAAAAATACCTTATTTGCGCACTTCGAAACTGTCTAAAGACTGGCTTGCCGACATCCTGGATATATTCTTCAACTATTTCAATGTCATTAAAGGTGTTTTCTGCTTTTCCGGGATGCGCCCAGCGTAAAATTTCTTCCTGGTTTAGTAAGCCCAATCAAAGTTTGATTTAAAAGGTTACAAAAAAAAGGTTCGGATTAAACATGAACATTTTTTTATGTTTGCGAGCTTTAAAACTCTCTAAAAAAAATCTGGACGATATTTTTAAGATATTATGCCACTAATCAAATGTAATTAAAGGTTCTTTGGGCGTTTCTTGGATGCGGGTAGCCCAAAATTTAACTTTAGCGATATGAGCTTAAAAAAAGATGTTAAGAAATTGTTACCAAAAGTGTGTAGGATTAATCATAAAAATAGCTTATTTGCGCACTTCGAAACTGTCTAAAGACTGGCTTGACGACATCCTGGATGTCTTCTTTAACTATTTCAATTGCATTAAAGGCGTTTTCTGCTTTTCCTGGACGCGCCCAACCCAAAATTTCTACCTGGTTTAGTAAGCCCAAACAAAGTTTGATTTAAAAGGTTACAAAAAAAAGGTTCGGATTAAACATAAATATTTTTTTATGTTTGCGCGCTTAAAACCTCTCTAAAAGAAATCTGCACGATATTTTTAAGATATTATGCCACTAATCAAATGTAATTAAAGGTTCTTTGGGCGTTTCTTGGATGCGGGTAGCCCAAAATTTAAACTTAGCGAAATAAGCTTAAAAAAAGATGTTAAGAAAATGTTACCAAAAGAGTGTAGGATTAATCATAAAAATACCTTATTTGCGCACTTCGAAACTGTCTAAAGACAGGCTTGAGGACATCCTAGATATCTTCTTCAACTATTTCAATGTCATTAAAGGTGTTTTCTGCTTTTCCGGGACGCGCCCAACCCAAAATTTCTACCTGGTTTAGTAAGCCCAATCAAAGTTTGATTTAAAAGGTTACAAAAAAAAGGTTCGGATTAAACATGAACATTTTTTTATGTTTGCGCGCTTAAAAACTCTCTAAAACAATTCTGGACGATATTTTTAAGATATTATGCCACTAATCAAATGTAATTAAAGGTTCTTTGGGCGTTTCTTGGATGGGGGTAGCCCAAAATTTAAACTTAGCCAAATAAGCTTAAAAAAAGATGTTAAGAAAATGTTACCAAAAGTGTGTAGGATTAATCATAAAAATACCTTATTTGCGCACTTCGAAACTGTCTAAAGAGTGGCTTGACGACATCCTGGATATATTCTTCAACTATTTCAATGTAATTAAAGGTGTTTTCTGCTTTTCCTGGATGCGCCCAACCCAAAATTTCTACCTGGTTTAGTAAGCCTAATCAAAGTTTCATTTAAAAGGTTACAAAAAAAAGGTTCGGATTAAACATGAACATTTTTTTATGTTTGCGCGCTTAAAAACTCTCTAAAAAAAATCTGACGAAATATTTTTAAGATATTATGCCACTAATAAAATGTAATTAAAGGTTCTTTGGGCGTTTCTTGGATGCGGGTAGCCCAAAATTTAAACTTATCGAAATAAGCTTAAAAAAAGATGTTAAGAAAATGTTACCAAAAGTGTGTAGGATTAATCATAAAAATACCTTATTTGCGCACTTCGAAACTGTCTAAAGACTGGCTTGACGACATCCTGGATATATTCTACAACTATTTCAATGTAATTAAAGGTGTTTTCTGCTTTTCCTGGATGCGCCCAACCCAAAATTTCTACCTGGTTTAGTAAGCCCAATCAAAGTTTGATTTAAAAGGTTACAAAAAAAAGGTTCGGATTAAACATGAACATTTTTTTATGTTTGCGCGCTTAAAAACTCTCTAAAAAAAATCTGCACGATATTTTTAAGATATTATGCCACTAATCAAATGTAATTAAAGGTTCTTTGGGCGTTTCTTGGATGCGGGTAGCCCAAAATTTAAACTTAGCGAAATAAGCTTAAAAAAAGATGTTAAGAAAATGTTACCAAAAGTGTGTAGCATTAATCATAAAAATACCTTATTTGCGCACTTCGAAACTGTCTGAAGACTGGCTGGACGACATCCTGGATATCTTCTTCAACTATTTCAATGTCATTAAAGGTGTTTTCTGCTTTTCCGGGACGCGCCCAACCCAAAATTTCTACCTGGTTTAATAAGCCCAATCAAAGTTTGATTTAAAAGGTTACAAAAAAAGCTTCGGATTAAACGTGAACATTTTTTTATGTTTTCGCGCTTAAAAACTCTCTAAAAAAAATCTGGACGATATTTTTAAGATATTATGCCACTAATCAAATGTAATTAAAGGTTTTTTGGGCGTTTCTTGGATGCGGGTAGCCCAAAATTTAAACTTAGCCAAATAAGCTTAAAAAAAGATGTTAAGAAAATGTTACCAAAAGTGTGTAGGATTAATCATAAAAATACCTTATTTGCGCACTTCGAAACTGTCTAAAGACTGGCTTGACGACATCCTGCATATCTTCTTCAACTATTTCAATGTCATTAAAGGTGTTTTCCGCTTTTCCGGGATGCGGCCAACCCAAATTTCTACCTGGTTTAGTAAGCCCAATCAAAGTTTGATTTAAAAGGTTACAAAAAAAGCTTCGGATTAAACATGAACATTTTTTTATGTTTGCGCGCTTAAAAACTCTCTAAAAAAAATCTGGACCATATTTTTAAGATATTACGCCACTAATCAAATGTAATTAAAGGTTCTTTGGGCGTTTCTTGCATGCGGGTAGCCCAAAATTTAAACTTAGCCAAATAAGCTTAAAAAAAGATGTTAAGAAAATGTTACCAAAAGTGTGTAGGATTAATCATAAAAATACCTTATTTGCGCACATCGAAACTGTCTAAAGACTGGCTTGACGACATCCTGGATATATTCTTCAACTATTTCAATGTAATTAAAGGTGTTTTCTGCTTTTCCGGGACGCGCCCAACCTAAAATTTCTACCTGGTTTAGTAAGCCCAATCAAAGTTTGATTTAAAAGGTTACAAAAAAAAGGTTCGGATTAAACATGAACATTTTTTTATGTTTGCGCGCTTAAAAACTCTCTAAAACAATTCTGGAGGATATTTTTAAGATATTATGCCACTAATCAAATGTAATTAAAGGTTCTTTGGGCGTTTCTTGGATGCGGGTAGCCCAAAATTTAAACTTAGCGAAATAAGCTTAAAAAAAGATGTTAAGAAAATGTTACCAAAAGTGTGTAGGATTAATCATAAAAATACCTTATTTGCGCACTTCGAAACTGTCTAAAGACTGGCTTGACGACATCCTGGATATATTCTTCAACTATTTCAATGTAATTAAAGGTGTTTTCTGCTTTTCCTGGATGCGCCCAACCCAAAATTTCTACCTGGTTTAGTAAGCCCAATCAAAGTTTGATTTAAAAGGTTACAAAGAAAAGGTTCGGATTAAACATGAACATTTTTTTATGTTTGCGCGCTTAAAAACTCTCTAAAAAAAATCTGCACGATATTTTTAAGATATTATGCCACTAATCAAATGTAATTAAAGGTTCTTTGGGCGTTTCTTGGATGCGGGTAGCCCAAAATTTAAACTTAGCCAAATAAGCTTAAAAAAAGATGTTAAGAAAATGTTACCAAAAGTGTGTAGGATTAATCATAAAAATACCTTATTTGCGCACTTCGAAACTGTCTAAAGACTGGCTTGACGACATCCTGGATATCTTCTTCAACTATTTCAATGTCATTAAAGGTGTTTTCTGCTTTTCCGGGACGCGCCCAACCCAAAATTTCTACCTGGTTTAGTAAGCCCAATCAAAGTTTGATTTAAAAGGTTACAAAAAAAAGGTTCGGATTAAAAATGAACATTTTTTTATGTTTGCGCGCTTAAAAACTCTCTAAAAAAAATCTGCACGATATTTTTAAGATATTATGCCACTAATCAAATGTAATTAAAGGTTCTTTGGGCGTTTCTTGGATGCGGGTAGCCCAAAATTTAAACTTAGCGAAATAAGCTTAAAAAAAGATGTTAAGAAAATGTTACCTAAAATGTGTAGGATTAATGATAAAAATACCTTATTTGCGCACTTCGAAACTGTCTAAAGACTGGCTTGACGACATCCTGGATGTCTTCTTTAACTATTTCAATGTCATTAAAGGTGTTTTCTGCTTTTCCGGGACGCGCCCAACCCAAAATTTCTACCTGGTTTAGTAAGCCCAATCAAAGTTAATTTTAAAGGTTACAAAAAAAAGGTTCGGATTAAACATGAACATGTTTTTATGTTTGCGCGCTTAAAAACTCTCTAAAACAATTCTGGACGATATTTTTAAGATATTATGCCACTAATCAAATGTAATTAAAGGTTCTTTGGTCGTTTCTTGGATGCGGGTAGCCCAAAATTTAAACTTAGCGAAATAAGCTTAAAAAAAGATGTTAAGAAAATGTTACCAAAAGTGTGTAGGATTAATCATAAAAATACATTATTTGCGCACTTCGAAAATGTCTAAAGACTGGCTTGACGACATCCTGGATATATTCTTCAACTATTTCAATGTAATGAAAGGTGTTTTCTGCTTTTCCTGGATGCGCCCAACCCAAAATTTCTACCTGGTTTAGTAAGCCCAATCAAAGTTTGATTTAAAAGGTTACAAAAAAAAGGTTCGGATTAAACATGAACATTTTTTTATGTTTGCGCGCTTAAAAACTCTCTAAAAAAAATCTGCACGATATTTTTAAGATATTATGCCACTAATCAAATGTAATTAAAGGTTCTTTGGGCGTTTCTTGGATGCGGGTAGCCCAAAATTTAAACTTAGCGAAATAAGCTTAAAAAAAGATGCTAAGAAAATGTTACCGAAAGTGTGTAGGATTAATCATAAAAATACCTTATTTGCGCACTTCGAAACTGTCTAAAGACTGGCTTGACGACATCCTGGATATATTCTTCAACTATTTCAATGTAATTAAAGGTGTTTTCTGCTTTTCCGGGATGCGCCCAACCCAAAATTTCTACCTGGTTTAGTAAGCCCAATCAAAGTTTGATTTAAAAGGTTACAAAAAAAGGTTCGGATTAAACATGAACATTTTTTTATGTTTGCGCGCTTTAAAACTCTCTAAAAGAAATCTGGACGATATTTTTAAGATATTATGCCACTAATCAAATGTAATTAAAGGTTCTTTGGGCGTTTCTTGGATGCGGGTAGCCCAAAATTTAAACTTAGCGAAATAAGCTTAAAAAAAGATGTTAAGAAAATGTTACCAAAAGTGTGTAGGATTAATCATAAAAATACCTTATTTGCGCACTTCGAAACTGTCTAAAGACTGGCTTGACGACATCCTGGATATATTCTTCAACTATTTCAATGTCATTAAAGGTGTTTTCTGCTTTTCCGGGATGCGGCCAACCCAAATTTCTACCTGGTTTAGTAAGCCCAATCAAAGTTTGATTTAAAAGGTTACAAAAAAAGGTTCGGATTAAACATGAACATTTTTTTATGTTTGCGCGCTTAAAAACTCTCTAAAAAAAATCTGGACCATATTTTTAAGATATTATGCCACTAATCAAATGTAATTAAAGGTTCTTTGGGCGTTTCTTGGATGCAGGTAGCTCAAAATTTAAACTTAGCCAAATAAGCTTAAAAAAAGATGTTAAGAAAATGTTACCAAAAGTGTGTAGGATTAATCATAAAAATACCTAATTTGCGCACTTCGAAACTGTCTAAAGACTGGCTTGACGACATCCTGGATATATTCTTCAACTATTTCAATGTAATTAAAGGTGTTTTCTGCTTTTCCAGGATGCGCCCAACCCAAAATTTCTACCTGGTTTAGTAAGCCCAATCAAAGTTTGATTTAAAAGGTTACAAAAAAAAGGTTCGGATTAAACATGAACATTTTTTTATGTTTGCGCGCTTTAAAACTCTCTAAAAGAAATCTGGACGATATTTTTAAGATATTATGCCACTAATCAAATGTAATTAAAGGTTCTTTGGGCGTTTCTTGGATGCGGGTAGCCCAAAATTTAAACTTAGCGAAATAAGCTTAAAAAAAGAGGTTATCAAAATGTTACCCAAAGTGTGTAGGATGAATCATAAAAATAACTTATTTGCGCACTTCGAAACTGTCTAAAGACTGGCTTGACGACATCCTGGATATCTTCTTCAACTATTTCAATGTAATTAAAGGTGTTTTCTGCTTTTCCGGGATGCGCCCAACCCAAAATTTGAACCTGGTTTAGTAACCCAACAAAAAAAGGTTCGGATTAAACATGAACATATTTTTAGGTTTGCGCGCTTAAAAACTCTCTAAAAAAAAAAAATGGACGATATTTTTAAGATGTTATGCCACTAATCAAATGTAATTAAAGGTTCTTTGGGCGTTCCTTGGATGCGGGTAGCCCACAATTTAAACTTAGCGAAATAAGCTTAAAAAAAGATGTTAAGAAAATGTTACCAAAAGTGTGTAGGATTAATCATAAAAATACCTTATTTGCGCACTTCGAAACTGTCTAAAGACTGGCTTGACGACATCCTGGATATATTCTTCAACTATTTCAATGTCATTAAAGGTGTTTTCTGCTTTTCCGGGACGCGCCCAACCCAAAATTTCTACCTGGTTTAGTAAGCCCAATCAAAGTTTGATTTAAAAGGTTACAAAAAAAAGGTTCGGATTAATCATGAACGTTTTTTTAGGTTTCCGCGCTTAAAAACTCTCTAAAAAAAATCTGCACGATATTTTTAAGATATTATGCAACTAATCAAATGTAATTAAAGGTTCTTTGGTCGTTTCTTGGATGCGGGTAGCCCAAAATTTAAACTTAGCGAAATAAGCTTAAAAAAAGATGTTAAGGAAATGTTACCAAAAGTGTGTAGGATTAATCATAAAAATACCTTATTTGCGCACTTCGAAACTGTCTAAAGACTGGCTTGACGACATCCTGGATGTCTTCTTTAACTATTTCAATGTCATTAAAGGGGTTTTCTGCTTTTCCGGGATGCACCGAACCCAAAATTTCTACCCGGTTTAGTAAGCCCAACCAAAGTTTGATTTAAAAGGTTACAAAAAGAAGGTTCGGATTAAACATGAACATTTTTTTATGTTTGCGCGCTTAAAAACTCTCTAAAAGAAATCTGGACGATATTTTTTAAGATATTATGCCAGTAATCAAATGTAATTAAAGGTTCTTTGGGCGTTTCTTGGATGCGGGTAGCCCAAAATTTAAACTTAGCGAAATAAGCTTAAAAAAAGATGTTAAGAAAATGTTACCAAAAGTGTGTAGGATTAATCATAAAAATACCTTATTTGCGCACTTCGAAACTGTCTAAAGACTGGCTTGACGACATCCTGGATATATTCTACAACTATTTCAATGTCATTAAAGGTGTTTTCTGCTTTTCCGGGACGCGCCCAACCCAAAATTTCTACCTGGTTTAGTAAGCCCAATCAAAGTTTGATTTAAAAGGTTACAAAAAAAAGGTTCGGATTAAACATGAACGTTTTTTTAGGTTTCCGCGCTTAAAAACTCTCTAAAAAAAATCTGGACCATATTTTTAAGATATTATGCCACTAATCAAATGTAATTAAAGGTTCTTTGGTCGTTTCTTGGATGCGGGTAGCCCAAAATTTAAACTTAGCGAAATAAGCTTAAAAAAAGATGTTAAGAAAATGTTACCAAAAGTGTGTAGGATTAATCATAAAAATACCTTATTTGCGCACTTCGAAACTGTCTAAAGACTGGCTTGACGACATCCTGGATATATTCTTCAACTATTTCAATGTAATTGAAGGTGTTTTCTCCTTTTCCGGGATGCACCCAACCCAAATTTCTACCTGGTTTAGTAAGCCCAATCAAAGTTTGATTTAAAAGGTTACAAAAAAAAGGTTCGGATTAAACATGAACATTTTTTTATGTTTGCGCGCTTAAAAACTCTCTAAAAAAAATCTGGACCATATTTTTAAGATATTATGCCACTAATCAAATGTAATTAAAGGTTCTTTGGGCGTTTCTTGGATGCGGGTAGCCCAAAATTTAAACTTAGCGAAATAAGCTTAAAAAAATATGTTAAGGAAATGTTACCAAAAGTGTGTAGGAGTTATCATAAAAATACCTCATTTGCGCACTTCGAAACTGTCTAAAGACTGGCTTGACGACATCCTGAATATCTTCTTCAACTATTTCAATGTAATTAAAGGGGTTTTCTGCTTTTCCGGGATGCGCCCAACCCAAAATTTCTACCTGGTTTAGTAAGCCCAATCAAAGTTTGATTTAAAAGGTTACAAAAAAAAGGTTCGGATTAAACATGAACATTTTTTTATGTTTTCGCGCGTAAAAACTCTCTAAAAAAAATCTGGACGATATTTTTAAGATATTATGCCACTAATCAAATGTAATTAAAGGTTCTTTGGGCGTTTCTTGGATGCGGGTAGCCCAAAATTTAAACTAAGCGAAATAAGCTTAAAAAAATATGTTAAGGAAATGTTACCAAAAGTGTGTAGGAGTTATTATCAAAATACCTCATTTGCGCACTTCGAAACTGTCTAAAGACTGCCTTGACGACATCCTGAATATCTTCTTCAACTATTTCAATGTAATTAAAGGGGTTTTCTGCTTTTCCGGGATGCCCCCAACCCAAAATTTCTACCTGGTTTAGTAAGCCCAATCAAAGTTTGATTTAAAGGGTTACAAAAAAAAGGTTCGGATTAAACATGAACATTTTTTTATGTTTGCGCGCTTAAAAACTCTCTAAAACAAATCTGGACCATATTTTTAAGATATTATGCCACTAATCAAATGTAATTAAATGTTCTTTGGGCGTTTCTTGGATGCGGGTAGGCCAAAATTTAAACTTAGCGAAATAAGCTTAAAAAAAGATGTTAAGAAAATGTTACCAAAAGTGTGTAGGATTAATCATAAAAATACCTTATTTGGGCACTTCGAAACTGTATAAAGACTGGCTTGACGACATCCTGGATATATTCTTCAACTATTTCAATGTAATTAAAGGTATTATCTGCTTTTCCTGGATGCGCCCAACCCAAAATTTCTAACTGGTTTAGTAAGCCCAATCAAAGTTTGATTTAAAAGGTTACAAAAAAAAGGTTCGGATTAAACATGAACATTTTTTTATGTTTTCGCGCTTAAAAACTCTCTAAAAAAAATCTGGACCATATTTTTAAGATATTATGCCACTAATCAAATGTAATTAAAGGTTCTTTGGGCGTTTCTTGGATGCGGGTAGCCCAAAATTTAAACTTAGCGAAATAAGCTTAAAAAAATATGTTAAGGAAATGTTACCAAAAGTGTGTAGGAGTAATCATAAAAATACCTTATTTGCGCACTTCGAAACTGTCTAAAGACTGGCTTGACGACATCCTGGATATATTCTTCAACTATTTCAATGTAATTAAAGGTGTTTTTTGCTTTTCCGGGATGCGTCCAACCCAAAATTTCTACCTGGTTTAGTAAGCCCAATCAAAGTTTGATTTAAAAGGTTACAAAAAAAAGGTTCGGATTAAACATGAACATTTTTTTATGTTTGCGCGCTTAAAAACTCTCTAAAAAAAATCTGGACCATATTTTTAAGATATTATGCCACTAATCAAATGTAATTAAAGGTTCTTTGGGCGTTTCTTGGATGCGGGTAGCCCAAAATTTAAACTTAGCGAAATAAGCTTAAAAAAATATGTTAAGGAAATGTTACCAAAAGTGTGTAGGAGTAATCATAAAAATACCTTATTTGCGCACTTCGAAACTGTCTAAAGACTGGCTTGACGACATCCTGGATATATTCTTCAACTATTTCAATGTAATTAAAGGTGTTTTCTGCTTTTCCTGGATGCGCCCAACCCAAAATTTCTACCTGGTTTAGTAAGCCCAATCAAAGTTTGATTTAAAAGGTTACAAAAAAAAGGTTCGGATTAAACATGAACATTTTTTTATGTTTGCGCGCTTAAAAACTCTCTAAAAAAAATCTGGACGATATTTTTAAGATATTATGCCACTAATCAAATGTAATTAAAGGTTCTTTGGGCGTTTCTTGGATGCGGGTAGCCCAAAATTTAAACTTAGCGAAATAAGCTTAAAAAAAGATGTTAAGAAAATGTTACCAAAAGTGTGTAGGATTAATCACAAAAATACCTTATTTGCGCACTTCGAAACTGTCTAAAGACTGGCTTGACGACATCCTGGATATCTTCTTCAACTATTTCGATGTCATTAAAGGTGTTTTCTGCTTTTCCGGGACGCGCCCAACCCAAAATTTCTACCTGGTTTAGTAAGCCCAATCAAAGTTTGATTTAAAAGGTTACAAAAAAAAGGTTCGGATTAAACATGAACATTTTTTTATGTTTGCGCGCTTAAAAACTCTCTAAAAAAAATCTGGACGATATTTTTAAGATATTATGCCACTAATCAAATGTAATTAAAGGTTCTTTGGGCGTTTCTTGGATGCGGGTAGCCCAAAATTTAAACTTAGCGAAATAAGCTTAAAAAAATATGTTAAGGAAATGTTACCAAAAGTGTGTAGGAGTTATCATAAAAATACCTCATTTGCGCACTTCGAAACTGTCTAAAGACTGGCTTGACGACATCCTGAATATCTTCTTCAACTATTTCAATGTAATTAAAGGGGTTTTCTGCTTTTCCGGGATGCGCCCAACCCAAAATTTCTACCTGGTTTAGTAAGCCCAATCAAAGTTTGATTTAAAAGGTTACAAAAAAAAGGTTCGGATTAAACATGAACATTTTTTTATGTTTTCGCGCGTAAAAACTCTCTAAAAAAAATCTGGACGATATTTTTAAGATATTATGCCACTAATCAAATGTAATTAAAGGTTCTTTGGGCGTTTCTTGGATGCGGGTAGCCCAAAATTTAAACTAAGCGAAATAAGCTTAAAAAAATATGTTAAGGAAATGTTACCAAAAGTGTGTAGGAGTTATTATCAAAATACCTCATTTGCGCACTTCGAAACTGTCTAAAGACTGCCTTGACGACATCCTGAATATCTTCTTCAACTATTTCAATGTAATTAAAGGTGTTTTCTGCTTTTCCGGGATGCCCCCAACCCAAAATTTCTACCTGGTTTAGTAAGCCCAATCAAAGTTTGATTTAAAGGGTTACAAAAAAAAGGTTCGGATTAAACATGAACATTTTTTTATGTTTGCGCGCTTAAAAACTCTCTAAAACAAATCTGGACCATATTTTTAAGATATTATGCCACTAATCAAATGTAATTAAATGTTCTTTGGGCGTTTCTTGGATGCGGGTAGGCCAAAATTTAAACTTAGCGAAATAAGCTTAAAAAAAGATGTTAAGAAAATGTTACCAAAAGTGTGTAGGATTAATCATAAAAATACCTTATTTGGGCACTTCGAAACTGTATAAAGACTGGCTTGACGACATCCTGGATATATTCTTCAACTATTTCAATGTAATTAAAGGTATTATCTGCTTTTCCTGGATGCGCCCAACCCAAAATTTCTAACTGGTTTAGTAAGCCCAATCAAAGTTTGATTTAAAAGGTTACAAAAAAAAGGTTCGGATTAAACATGAACATTTTTTTATGTTTTCGCGCTTAAAAACTCTCTAAAAAAAATCTGGACCATATTTTTAAGATATTATGCCACTAATCAAATGTAATTAAAGGTTCTTTGGGCGTTTCTTGGATGCGGGTAGCCCAAAATTTAAACTTAGCGAAATAAGCTTAAAAAAATATGTTAAGGAAGTGTTACCAAAAGTGTGTAGGAGTAATCATAAAAATACCTTATTTGCGCACTTCGAAACTGTCTAAAGACTGGCTTGACGACATCCTGGATATATTCTTCAACTATTTCAATGTAATTAAAGGTGTTTTTTGCTTTTCCGGGATGCGTCCAACCCAAAATTTCTACCTGGTTTAGTAAGCCCAATCAAAGTTTGATTTAAAAGGTTACAAAAAAAAGGTTCGGATTAAACATGAACATTTTTTTATGTTTGCGCGCTTAAAAACTCTCTAAAAAAAATCTGGACCATATTTTTAAGATATTATGCCACTAATCAAATGTAATTAAAGGTTCTTTGGGCGTTTCTTGGATGCGGGTAGCCCAAAATTTAAACTTAGCGAAATAAGCTTAAAAAAATATGTTAAGGAAATGTTACCAAAAGTGTGTAGGAGTAATCATAAAAATACCTTATTTGCGCACTTCGAAACTGTCTAAAGACTGGCTTGACGACATCCTGGATATATTCTTCAACTATTTCAATGTAATTAAAGGTGTTTTCTGCTTTTCCTGGATGCGCCCAACCCAAAATTTCTACCTGGTTTAGTAAGCCCAATCAAAGTTTGATTTAAAAGGTTACAAAAAAAAGGTTCGGATTAAACATGAACATTTTTTTATGTTTGCGCGCTTAAAAACTCTCTAAAAAAAATCTGCACGATATTTTTAAGATATTATGCCACTAATCAAATGTAATTAAAGGTTCTTTGGGCGTTTCTTGGATGCGGGTAGCCCAAAATTTAAACTTAGCGAAATAAGCTTAAAAAAAGATGTTAAGAAAATGTTACCAAAAGTGTGTAGGATTAATCACAAAAATACCTTATTTGCGCACTTCGAAACTGTCTAAAGACTGGCTTGACGACATCCTGGATATCTTCTTCAACTATTTCGATGTCATTAAAGGTGTTTTCTGCTTTTCCGGGACGCGCCCAACCCAAAATTTCTACCTGGTTTAGTAAGCCCAATCAAAGTTTGATTTAAAAGGTTACAAAAAAAAGGTTCGGATTAAACATGAACATTTTTTTATGTTTGCGCGCTTAAAAACTCTCTAAAAAAAATCTGGACGATATTTTTAAGATATTATGCCACTAATCAAATGTAATTAAAGGTTCTTTGGGCGTTTCTTGGATGCGGGTAGCCCAAAATTTAAACTTAGCGAAATAAGCTTAAAAAAAGATGTTAAGAAAATGTTACCAAAAATGTGTAGGATTAATGATAAAAATACCTTATTTGCGCACTTCGAAACTGTCTAAAGACTGGCTTGACGACATTCTGGATGTCTTCTTTAACTATTTCAATGTCATTAAAGGTGTTTTCTGCTTTTCCGGGACGCGCCCAACCCAAAATTTCTACCTGGTTTAGTAAGCCCAATCAAAGTTAATTTAAAAGGTTACAAAAAAAAGATTCGGATTAAACATGAACATTTTTTTATGTTTGCGCGCTTAAAAACTCTCTAAAACAATTCTGGACGATATTTTTAAGATATTATGCCACTAATCAAATGTAATTAAAGGTTCTTTGGGCGTTTCTTGGATGCGGGTAGCCCAAAATTTAAACTTAGCGAAATAAGCTTAAAAAAAGATGTTAAGAAAATGTTACCAAAAGTGTGTAGGATTAATCATAAAAATACCTTATTTGCGCACTTCGAAACTGTCTAAAGACTGGCTTGACGACATCCTGGATATATTCTACAACTATTTCAATGTCATTAAAGGTGTTTTCTGCTTTTCCGGGACGCGCCCAACCCAAAATTTCTACCTGGTTTAGTAAGCCCAATCAAAGTTTGATTTAAAAGGTTACAAAAAAAAGGTTCGGATTAAACATGAACATTTTTTTAATGTTTGCGCGCTTAAAAACTCTCTAAAAAAAATCTGCACGATATTTTTAAGATATTATGCCACTAATCAAATGTAATTAAAGGTTCTTTGTTCGTTTCTTGGATGCGGGTAGCCCAAAATTTAAACTTAGCGAAATAAGCTTAAAAAAAGATGTTAAGAAAATGTTACCAAAAGTGTGTAGGATTAATCATAAAAATACCTTATTTGCGCACTTCGAAACTGTCTAAAGACTGGCTTGACGACATCTTGGATATCTTCTTCAACTATTTCAATGTGTTTAAAGGTGTTTTCTGCTTTTCCGGGATGCGCCCAACCCAAAATTTCTACCTGGTTTAGTAAGCCCAATCAAAGTTTGATTTAAAAGGTTACAAAAAAAAGGTTCGGATTAAACATGAACATTTTTTTATGTTTGCGCCCTTTAAAACTCTCTAAAAGAAATCTGGACGATATTTTTAAGATATTATGCCACTAATCAAATGTAATTAAAGGTTCTTTGGGCGTTTCTTCGATGCGGGTAGCCCAAAATTTAAACTTAGCGAAATAGGCTTAAAAAAAGATGTTAACAAAATGTTACCCAAAGTGTGTAGGATGAATCATAAAAATAACTTATTTGCGCACTTCGAAACTGTCTAAAGACTGGCTTGACGACATCCTGGATATCTTCTTCAACTATTTCAATGTAATTAAAGGTGTTTTCTGCTTTTCCGGGATGCGCCCAACCCAAAATTTCAACCTGGTTTAGTAACCCAACAAAAAAAGGTTCGGATTAAACATGAACATTTTTTTAGGTTTGCGCGCTTAAAAACTCTCTAAAAAAAATCTGGACGATATTTTTAAGATATTATGCCACTAATCAAATGTAATTAAAGGTTCTTTGGGCGTTTCTTGGATGCGGGTAGCCCACAATTTAAACTTAGCGAAATAAGCTTAAAAAAAGATGTTAAGAAAATGTTACCAAAAGTGTGTAGGATTAATCATAAAAATACCTTATTTGCGCACTTCGAAACTGTCTAAAGACTGGCTTGACGACATCCTGGATATCTTCTTCAACTATTTCAATGTGTTTAAAGGTGTTTTCTGCTTTTCCGGGATGCGCCCAACCCAAAATTTCTACCTGGTTTAGTAAGCCCAATCAAAGTTTGATTTAAAAGGTTACAAAAAAAAGGTTCGGATTAAACATGAACATTTTTTTATGTTTGCGCGCTTTAAAACTCTCTAAAAGAAATCTGGACGATATTTTTAAGATATTATGCCACTAATCAAATGTAATTAAAGGTTCTTTGGGCGTTTCTTCGATGCGGGTAGCCCAAAATTTAAACTTAGCGAAATAGGCTTAAAAAAAGATGTTAACAAAATGTTACCCAAAGTGTGTAGGATGAATCATAAAAATAACTTAGTTGCGCACTTCGAAACTGTCTAAAGACTGGCTTGACGACATCCTGGATATCTTCTTCAACTATTTCAATGTAATTAAAGGTGTTTTCTGCTTTTCCGGGATGCGCCCAACCCAAAATTTCAACCTGGTTTAGTAACCCAACAAAAAAAGGTTCGGATTAAACATGAACATTTTTTTAGGTTTGCGCGCTTAAAAACTCTCTAAAAAAAATCTGGACGATATTTTTAAGATATTATGCCACTAATCAAATGTAATTAAAGGTTCTTTGGGCGTTTCTTGGATGCGGGTAGCCCACAATTTAAACTTAGCGAAATAAGCTTAAAAAAAGATGTTAAGAAAATGTTACCAAAAGTGTGTAGGATTAATCATAAAAATACCTTATTTGCGCACTTCGAAACTGTCTAAAGACTGGCTTGACGACATCCTGGATATATTCTTCAACTATTTCAATGTCATTAAAGGTGTTTTCTGCTTTTCCGGGACGCGCCCAACCCAAAATTTCTACCTGGTTTAGTAAGCCCAATCAAAGTTTGATTTAAAAGGTTACAAAAAAAAGGTTCGGATTAAACATGAACGTTTTTTTAGGTTTCCGCGCTTAAAAACTCTCTAAAAAAAATCTGGACGATATTTTTAAGATATTATGCAACTAATCAAATGTAATTAAAGGTTCTTTGGGCGTTTCTTGGATGCGGGTAGCCCAAAATTTAAACTTAGCGAAATAAGCTTAAAAAAAGATGTTAAGGAAATGTTACCAAAAGTGTGTAGGATTAATCATAAAAATACCTTATTTGCGCACTTCGAAACTGTCTAAAGACTGGCTTGACGACATCCTGGATGTCTTCTTTAACTATTTCAATGTCATTAAAGGGGTTTTCTGCTTTTCCGGGATGCACCCAACCCAAAATTTCTACCTGGTTTAGTAAGCCCAACCAAAGTTTGATTTAAAAGGTTACAAAAAGAAGGTTCGGATTAAACATGAACATTTTTTTATTTTTTCGCGCTTAAAAACTCTCTAAAAGAAATCTGGACGATATTTTTTAAGATATTATGCCAGTAATCAAATGTAATTAAAGGTTCTTTGGGCGTTTCTTGGATGCGGGTAGCCCAAAATTTAAACTTAGCGAAATAAGCTTAAAAAAAGATGTTAAGAAAATGTTACCAAAAGTGTGTAGGATTAATCATAAAAATACCTTATTTGCGCACTTCGAAAATGTCTAAAGACTGGCTTGACGACATCCTGGATATATTCTACAACTATTTCAATGTCATTAAAGGTGTTTTCTGCTTTTCCGGGACGCGCCCAACCCAAAATTTCTACCTGGTTTAGTAAGCCCAATCAAAGTTTGATTAAAAAGGTTACAAAAAAAAGGTTCGGATTAAATATGAACGTTTTTTTAGGTTTCCGCGCTTAAAAACTCTCTAAAAAAAATCTGGACCATATTTTTAAGATATTATGCCACTAATCAAATGTAATTAAAGGTTCTTTGGTCGTTTCTTGGATGCGGGTAGCCCAAAATTTAAACTTAGCGAAATAAGCTTAAAAAAAGATGTTAAGAAAATGTTACCAAAAGTGTGTAGGATTAATCATAAAAATACCTTATTTGCGCACTTCGAAACTGTCTAAAGACTGGCTTGACGACATCCTGGATATATTCTTCAACTATTTCAATGTAATTGAAGGTGTTTTCTCCTTTTCCGGGATGCACCCAACCCAAATTTCTACCTGGTTTAGTAAGCCCAATCAAAGTTTGATTTAAAAGGTTACAAAAAAAAGGTTCGGATTAAACATGAACATTTTTTTATGTTTGCGCGCTTAAAAACTCTCTAAAAAAAATCTGGACCATATTTTTAAGATATTATGCCACTAATCAAATGTAATTAAAGGTTCTTTGGGCGTTTCTTGGATGCGGGTAGCCCAAAATTTAAACTTAGCGAAATAAGCTTAAAAAAATATGTTAAGGAAATGTTACCAAAAGTGTGTAGGAGTTATCATAAAAATACCTCATTTGCGCACTTCGAAACTGTCTAAAGACTGGCTTGACGACATCCTGAATATCTTCTTCAACTATTTCAATGTAATTAAAGGGGTTTTCTGCTTTTCCGGGATGCGCCCAACCCAAAATTTCTACCTGGTTTAGTAAGCCCAATCAAAGTTTGATTTAAAAGGTTACAAAAAAAAGGTTCGGATTAAACATGAACATTTTTTTATGTTTTCGCGCGTAAAAACTCTCTAAAAAAAATCTGGACGATATTTTTAAGATATTATGCCACTAATCAAATGTAATTAAAGGTTCTTTGGGCGTTTCTTGGATGCGGGTAGCCCAAAATTTAAACTTAGCGAAATAAGCTTAAAAAAATATGTTAAGGAAATGTTACCAAAAGTGTGTAGGAGTTATTATCAAAATACCTCATTTGCGCACTTCGAAAGTGTCTAAAGACTGCCTTGAACGACATCCTGAATATCTTCTTCAACTATTTCAATGTAATTAAAGGGGTTTTCTGCTTTTCCGGGATGCCCCCAACCCAAAATTTCTAACTGGTTTAGTAAGCCCAATCAAAGTTTGATTTAAAAGGTTACAAAAAAAAGGTTCGGATTAAACATGAACATTTTTTTATGTTTTCGCGCTTAAAAACTCTCTAAAAAAAATCTGGACCATATTTTTTAAGATATTATGCCACTAATCAAATGTAATTAAAGGTTCTTTGGGCGTTTCTTGGATGCGGGTAGCCCAAAATTTAAACTTAGCGAAATAAGCTTAAAAAAAGATGTTAAGAAAATGTTACCAAAAGTGTGTAGGATTAATCATAAAAATACCTTATTTGCGCACTTCGAAACTGTCTAAAGACTGGCTTGACGACATCCTGGATATCTTCTTCAACTATTTCAATGTGTTTAAAGGTGTTTTCTGCTTTTCCGGGATGCGCCCAACCCAAAATTTCTACCTGGTTTAGTAAGCCCAATCAAAGTTTGATTTAAAAGGTTACAAAAAAAAGGTTCGGATTAAACATGAACATTTTTTTATGTTTGCGCGCTTAAAAACTCTCTAAAACAAATCTGGACCATATTTTTAAGATATTATGCCACTAATCAAATGTAATTAAATGTTCTTTGGGCGTTTCTTGGATGCGGGTAGGCCAAAATTTAAACTTAGCGAAATAAGCTTAAAAAAAGATGTTAAGAAAATGTTACCAAAAGTGTGTAGGATTAATCATAAAAATACCTTATTTGGGCACTTCGAAACTGTATAAAGACTGGCTTGACGACATCCTGGATATCTTCTTCAACTATTTCAATGTAATTAAACGTGTTTTTTGCTTCTCCGGGATGCGCCCAACCCAAAATTTCTACCTGGTTTAGTAAGCCCAATCAAAGTTTGATTTAAAAGGTTACAAAAAAAAGGTTCGGATTAAAAATGAACATTTTTTTATGTTTGCGCGCTTAAAAACTCTCTATAAAAAATCTGGATGATATTTTTAAGATATTATGCCACTAATCAAATGTAATTAAAGGTTCTTTGGTCGTTTCTTGGATGCGGGTAGCCCAAAATTTACACTTAGCGAAATAAGCTTAAAAAAAGATGTTAAGAAAATGTTACCAAAAGTGTGTAGCATTAATCATAAAAATACCTTATTTGCGCACTTCGAAACTGTCTAAAGACTGGCTTGACGACATCCTGGATATATTCTTCAACTATTTCAATGTAATTAAAGGTGTTTTCTTCTTTTCCGGGATGCGCCCAACCCAAAATTTCTACCTGGTTTAGTAAGCCCAATCAAAGTTTGATTTAAAAGGTTACAAAAAAAATGTTCGGATTAAACATGAACATTTTTTTATGTTTGCGTGCTTAAAAACTCTCTAAAAGAATCTGGACGATATTTTAAAGATATTATGGCACTAATCAAATGTAATTAAAGGTTTTTTGGGCGTTTTTTGGATGCAAGTAGCCCAAAATTTAAACTTAGCGAAATAAGCTTAAAAAAAGATGTTAAGAAAATGTTACCAAAAGTGTGTAGGATTAATCATAAAAATACCTTATTTGCGCACTTCGAAACTGTCTAAAGACTGGCTTGACGACATCCTGGATATATTCTTCAACTATTTCAATGTAATTGAAGGTGTTTTCTGCTTTTCCGGGATGCGCCCAACCCAAAATTTCTACCTGGTTTAGTAAGCCCAATGAAAGTTTGATTTAAAAGGTTACAAAAAAAAGGTTCGGATTAAACATGAACATTTTTTTATGTTTCCGCGCTTAAAAACTCTCTAAAACAAATCTGGACCATATTTTTAAGATATTATGCCACTAATCAAATGTAATTAAAGGTTCTTTGGGCGTTTCTTGGATGCGGGTAGCCGAAAATTTAAACTTAGCGAAATAAGCTTAAAAAAAGATGTTAAGAAAATGTTACCAAAAGAGTGTAGGATTAATCATAAAAATACCTTATTTGGGCACTTCGAAACTGTCTGAAGACTGGCTTGACGACATCCTCGAAATATTCTTCAAGTATTTCAATGTAATTAAAGGTATTTTCTGCTTTTCCTGGATGCGCCCAACCCAAAATTTCTACCTGGTTTAGTAAGCCCAATCAAAGTTTGATTTAAAAGGTTACAAAAAAAAGGTTCGGATTAAACATAAACATTTTTTTATGTTTGCGCGCTTAAAAACTCTCTAAAAAAAATCTGGACGATATTTTTAAGATATTATGCCACTAATCAAATGTAATTAAAGGTTTTTTGGGCGTTTCTTGGATGCGGGTAGCCCAAAATTTAAACTTAGCGAAATAAGCTTAAAAAAAGATGTTAAGAAAATGTTACCAAAAGTGTGTAGGATTAATCATAAAAAAACCTTATTTGCGCACTTCGAAACTGTCTAAAGACTGGCTTGACGACATCCTGGATATCTTCTTCAACTATTTCAATGTAATTAAAGGTGTTTTCTGCTTTTCCGGGATGCGCCCAACCCAAAATTTCTACCTGGTTTAGTAAGCCCCATCAAAGTTTGATTTAAAAGGTTACAAAAAAATGGTTCGGATTAAACATGAACATTTTTTTATGTTTGCGCGCTTAAAAACTCTCTAAAAAAAATCTGGAGCATGTTTTTAAGATATTATGCCACTAATCAAATGTAATTAAAGGTTCTTTGGGCGTTTCTTGGATGCGGGTAGCCCAAAATTTAAACTTAGCGAAATAAGCTTAAAAAAAGATGTTAAGAAAATGTTACCAAAAGTGTGTAGGATTAATCAGAAAAATACCTTATTTGCGCACTTCGAAACTGTCTAAAGACTGGCTTGACGA